>NC_092336.1:179282500-179582500 GCF_046630445.1 Rutidosis leptorrhynchoides
TGTCAATTTGGTGGTGGTCCGAATGAAGATGCAAACGAACATATTCGTCTCTTTCAAGAGATATGTCTTCTATTTAAACTTAAACCAGAAACTGACCAGGCCATATTATTAAGACTTTTCCCTTGGACACTCCAAGGGGAAGCACGAAGTTGGTTAGATTCATTGGCCGAGGCTACGATAGAAACGTGGGATGGTATGTTGGAAAAATTTCTTAAGAAATATTTTCCAGCATCCAAGTCCGCGAGACTCCAACACGAAATTACCCAATTCTGTCAAAAGCCGATGGAAACCCTGTACGAAGCATGGAATCGATTTTCCAAAATGCTAAGAGGTTGTCCAAACCATGGTTTGGATACCTTTCAAAAGGTCCAAATCTTTTACAAAGGTTGTGATGTAGCAACCCGAATTTCAATTGACCAAGCGGCCGGTGGTTCTCTTATGGAGAAAACCGAGCAAGAGGCCTATGAGATAATCGAGAAACTAGCCGATTATTCTCATGAGTGGCATCAAGAATGCCCAATTACTCGAAATGCTCAAGTCCAAAGCGCCGGTGCTTATGATGACTTAAGCTCCCTATGTGTAAAAATAGATGGTGTTGTCCGAAACATGGACAAAATCACCAAGGAAATCCATAGTATGAAAGTAGGTTGTGAATTCTGTGGAGGTCTCCACTTAGGAAAAGATTGTGATGCCGGGTTAACCATGGCTCAAAAAGAAGAATTGGCTTTCATAAGCCAAAGAAATAATAACCAGTTTCAGGGAAGAGCCCAATTTAACCGGAACTTTAACAACCCCTACAACCCTCAAGGTCAAACTTCCAATTTTCAACAAGGGTCAAGTAGTGGGTTCCAACAACAAACTCCGGGTTTTTACCAAAAACCCCAACAGGAAGAGAAAAAGTCAAATTTAGAGAGTATGTTGGAAAAGTTAATTACATCACAAACTCAGCTTGTCACAAATATAAACCAAACCAACGAGAAAAACGAACATCAATTTAGAAACCAACAAGCATCAATTCAAAATTTAGAAAAACAAATGAGTGGTTTAGCCAATTTACTGAGCGAGAGGAAACCAGGTAGTTTACCGGGCGATACCAGTAAAAACCCACGAAATGAGCACGCAAATGTTATCACCACACGGAGTGGTCTAGCATACGATGCTCCAAAAATGCCCGAAAATTCTGATTTCAGGGTTCCATTGAACCAAAATGATGAACCGGTTAAGGAGCCGGAAAAAGTGGTTGAAAAGGAAGAACGGGAAAAACCCGTAGTGAAACCATATCAACCACCGCTTCCATACCCAAGAAAACAACAACAAGAGAGGCTAGAGGCCGAAAGGTCAAAATTCCTAGATATGTTTAAACAAATTAACATAAACATGCCTTTCATTGATGTAATCTCAGGTATGCCCAAGTATGCTAAGTTTTTAAAAGACTTACTTACTAATCGGAAGAAAATGGAGGAACTTTCATCCGTCACCATGAATGCTAATTGTTCAGCAATTTTGATGAACAAAATACCGAAAAAGCTAGCTGATCCTGGAAGTTTTACCATACCATGTCTCCTGGGAGATTTGGAATGCATTAAAGCATTAGCGGATTTAGGGGCTAGCATAAATTTAATGCCTTATTCATTATATGTTAAGCTAAACCCCGGGGAACTGAAACCAACTCGAATGGCAATCCAACTAGCAGACCGCTCTGTTAAATTCTCTCGTGGAATTTTAGAGAATATGTTAGTAAAAGTAGGTACCCTAGTATTTCCGGCTGATTTTGTAATTCTAGACATGGAGGAGGACACACGTGTGTCTCTTATATTAGGTCGACCTTTCCTCAATACCGCTAGAGCTATGATAGATGTTCATGGGCAGAAATTGACCCTTAGTATTGAGGATATGAAGGTTACCTTTTCCGTTGACCATGCCTTGCAATACCCCGAGTCTACTGATGATCAATGTTATTATTTGCAAACCGTAGACACGTATTCGGAGTTATTGCAGGAATTTCCAGAATTGAAAGGTACAGGAGAATGCATTTTTGCGGAAGGTGATGATGAAACAATGGTGGAAGAAGTGGAGATGTTGACCACTTTGATGGCTAACGGGTATGAGCCAAATGATGAAGAGTACAGAAAGTTGGATTTAGGGAATGAATACCGATGTAAAATATCGATTGAAGAACCTCCCGTTTTGGAACTAAAGCCACTTCCAAATCACTTGGAATATGCTTACCTACAAGAAGGTTCTACTCTCCCGGTGATCATTTCATCCGAACTCTCTGTAAGTGAGAAATCTAAGCTTGTTTCCATGTTAAAAGCCCATAAAACGGCTCTAGCATGGAAAATTCATGACATAAAGGGTATAAGTCCCTCTTATTGTACACATAAGATATTAATGGAAGATAACTATAAGCCGTGTGTACAAAGACAAAGGCGACTCAACCCCAATATGCAAGAAGTTGTTAAGAAGGAGATTGTAAAACTCCTAGATGCGGGTCTTATTTATCCAATTTCGGATAGTCCTTGGGAGAGTCCGGTCCAATGCGTGCCCAAAAAGGGTGGCATGACCGTTGTCACAAATGAAAACGACCAATTAATTTCTACCAGGACTATCACGGGTTGGAGGGTATGCATTGACTACAGGAAATTAAATGATGCTACCCGAAAAGACCATTTTCCCCTTCCTTACATTGATCAAATGTTGGAAAGATTAGCGGGAAAGAATTTTTATTGTTTTCTTGACGGTTTCTCGGTATATTTCCAAATCCCTATAGCACCCGAGGACCAAGAGAAAACGACCTTTACATGTCCTTATGGTACTTTCTCCTATCGGCGTATGCCTTTTGGCTTATGCAATGCTCCTGCTACCTTCCAAAGGTGCATGGTAGCTATTTTTCATGACATGATTGAAGACTTTATGGAAGTATTCATGGATGACTTCTCAGTCTTCGGTGATTCTTTTAACTCATGTCTTAAAAATCTTGAGCGTATGTTGATTAGGTGTGAAGAATCAAATCTTGTACTAAACTGGGAAAAATGCCATTTTATGGTAAAAGAGGGAATTGTATTGGGTCATAAAATTTCTTGTGCAGGTCTTGAGGTGGATCGGGCTAAAGTGGAAGTAATAGCCAAATTACCACCACCAACGAATGTGAAAGGTGTTAGAAGTTTTCTGGGGCACGCCGGTTTTTACCGGCGGTTCATTAAAGATTTTTCCAAAATTGCAACCCCCATGAACAAACTTCTTGAGAAGGATGCTCCATTTGTCTTTACGGACGAGTGTCTTACCGCCTTTAATCTTCTTAAAGCAAAGCTCACGCAGTCACCAATTCTCATATCGCCGAATTGGTCAATACCATTCGAACTTATGTGTGACGCCAGTGACTTTGCTATTGGTACCGTCTTGGGGCAAAGAATAGAAAAACATTTCAAGCCCATTTACTATGCTAGTAAGACACTGCAAGGAGCCCAACTTAATTACACTACCACCGAGAAGGAACTCCTTGCAATCGTCTTTTCGTTTGACAAATTCCGATCCTATTTAGTGCTAGCAAAGACGGTTGTCTACACAGACCACTCGGCATTAAAGTACTTGCTTTCTAAGCAAGATGCTAAACCCCGTTTAATACGTTGGGTCTTGCTTTTGCAAGAATTCGACATCGATATAAAAGATAAAAAGGGTGCCGAAAACCTAGCTGCCGATCACCTTTCTCGACTTGAGAACCCGAATCTTGGGGTTCTACATGAGACCGTTATCCAAGATAATTTTCCTGATGAAAATCTCATGAGAGTTGAGAAAATTAATGATCCATGGTTTGTAGACATTGCCAACTATCTTGCGGGTGGATTCCTAGAAACCGGTATGTCACACCAGAAAAGAAAGAAATTCTTTAGTGACTTAAAATACTATTTTTGGGAACACCCATATCTCTTTAAACAGTGTCCCGATGGGATAATCCGTCGGTGTGTTTCAGGAAAGGAATGCACCGAAATTCTACTTGACTGTCACCTTGGTCCAACAGGTGGGCACTTTGGTCCCCAAATCACGGGGAAGAAAGTTTACGAGGCCGGTTTCTATTGGCCTACCATATTCAAAGATGCCTACGCTGTCTGTAAAGCTTGTGACGCGTGCCAACGGGCCGGTCAAATAACTAAACGGGATGAAATGCCTCAACAAAGCATCCAAGTATGCGAGGTGTTCGATGTTTGGGGAATTGACTTTATGGGCCCCTTTCCAAAATCTCATTCTTACCTCTACATACTTGTCGCCATAGATTATGTTTCTAAATGGGCGGAGGCAAAACCTCTACCAACAAATGATGGCCGAGTAGTGGTAAACTTTTTGATGGAACTTTTCTCTAGGTTCGGCACACCAAAAGCTCTTATAAGTGACCGGGGCACCCACTTTTGCAATAAGCAATTGGAAAAGGTGTTGAAAAGATATGGAGTAATCCATAAAATTTCGACATCTTATCATCCCCAAACGAGTGGGCAAGTAGAAAACACCAACCGGTCATTAAAACGCATACTTGAAAAGACCGTTGGTGCCAATCCCAAAGAGTGGTCAACCAAGTTAAACGATGCATTGTGGGCTTTTCGCACGGCCTACAAAACACCGATTGGAACAACTCCTTTCCGTATGGTATACGGAAAAGCATGCCATCTCCCGTTGGAGATTGAACATAAAGCACATTGGGCGCTAAGGGCATGCAATTTGGATTACCAAGAAGCGGGTCGGTTACGTTTGACCCAACTAAATGAATTAGACGAGTTGAGGCTTGAAGCCTATGACAACTCTCTAATTTACAAGAAAAAAACCAAACAATGGCACGACAAAAGATTGAAACGTCCAAAGGAATTCATGGAAGGCGATCGTGTCCTTGTTTATAATTCCCGTTTCAAGTTATCACCCGGAAAGCTTAAGTCCCGATGGACGGGACCGTTTGTTGTTAGAAAGGTGTACCCTTATGGTACAGTCGAAATGGAGAACGGGAAGGGTGATATTTTTAAAGTGAATGGCCACCGGGTCAAACACTATGTTGATGGTCCCCTAGAAATTGAGGATGAGGTTAGCCTCAACTTCAAGAAAAACGCCTAAATCTAAATGGAGACGAGTTTGGTGAACGACTCGTAAAAAAATGGTTCACAATTGTAATTAGTTTTGTATTGTGTGCACGATAAATTTTAGTTTGGTACAAAATGATTAACGTATGACCTCTAAACGCGCGCGATTCAGAAAAACAGATCATTGGGTTTTAGTGTAACAGGACGCCGTCCCAAAATTCTAGACGCCGTCCCGTTTTACATATCTAGACGCCGTCCTAAAGGTCAAGACGCCGTCCCAATGTTAAAAGCTAGACGCCGTCCTGGAACCCTGGACGCCGTCCTGAACCCCTGATTCAGAAAATAATACGCGTTTTATACACCTACCCACTCATTTCTTATCCACAAAACACACTCTTCTCTATTTCTCTCTGCCCTAACACGAACCACTCTCCAAATACCCTAATTTCTACCTCAATTTCGCGATTTCTTCTTCAAATTCAAGCTTCAAATCATGAACTTTTTGGTATGGATACTCCATTTTTACACTTTTCTTTATCAATTACTTGAATTGTATGTTTATATCTATAAATTGGTGAAGGATAAGTGTGGGGTGTTTGATTTGCATGATTATTGTTAAGATTAACATGCCTTAGATGTTTAAATTGCCCTTATGTGTTTATTTTGCAAAGATTACATGCTTTTAAGGGTTTTGTTCATGATTCTAGGGTTTGTAGAAATTAAATCTGAATTTGGGATGCTTAATTTATGATGTTGAGTTTATGTATGATGTTTATGATTCTTGTGAAGTATATGATTGTGTTGGTGATGTTGATGTCAACTTGGCCGGGTCATTTTTGAATGTTAGTGAATTTCTAAGCATATTGTTGAATTGTAATGAATTTATGAAATGTGTATGCTTGTTTTTCATTTGTAAGGGCCTGTTGAATCAAATTAATGGAATGGAATGCCATAATGTATGATGTTAAGATGGTCATTTGAGCTAAAAATTGTGAAAATTGTATTATGATTTGTGATGAATATGATTAGAATGCAAAGTTAAATGTTATGACCTATGACACAACATACTTGAATCTTTGAGTCCTAAGTTTGTGCTACATTGTGAAGTTATGATTTTCAATTTTTTTGAAGGTGTATTAACGAATTCATGTTGACTTTGGTTGACTTTGGTTTAAAATTGTGAACATGCACTTTCGTTTAAATGAATCATAATGCTTTTGAACTAGGAATTGAATGATGAAGTTCTCCTGCTACTCGGTTATGTTTTTAGCTAACATTAACACAACGGTTTCTATGTTCTTTTGGTTTGGTGTATAATGTTTTGCAGGGACAATCAAGCAGAGGAGGACCGGCAAAAAGAGGAAGGACAGCAGGTTTGGCTCCTCCACGACAACCACCACCACCACAACAACAACATCATTCATCATCGTCTTCCGGAGAAGAAGCGGAGGAGGATCTAAACGATCCTCGAGTTTGGTTAACACAGGTTCAGAACGACGAAGACTACACCGAAATGTTTGAGAGAATAAACCGCAGGCCAATTAATGCCACTTGGTATTTTTTCTGGGGGCCATTGGAAGAAGCGGGCATGCGCCGACATGTTTCTAATTTACTCGCCATTCCTTACGGTAGAGTAGTCACCCACGTTTGGGAACAGGTTTTTAGCATCAATGAACCAATCTATCCGGTGCTGCTTAAAGAATTTTACTCTACCATGCGGTTTAACAATGTCAGCGATTATTTATCGAATGAGTTTCTACGGTTTCGTCTCGGGGGTCAAGATAGGGGTATAAGCAGTTTACAGCTTTGTAGAGTTCTGGGAATTTTTGAGGAATTCACCGATAATCAGTTAGGTGAATATTTGCGGGCTTCTGATTACGTTGGCCGGCATGTTTTTGATGACACCTCTTATTGGCGCAGAATTTGTAAGCCAAATATTGCGCCTGCACATTTTAGATCAAGCAAGCACAGGTACAACGAAATCGCAGCCCGGGATGATAAGCTGCTTCATCGACTCATCGCATGCACGTTTAATGCGAGGATTGAGGGTAATGAGAAGGTGAAAACATTAGATTTGTGGATTATGGATCAAATCAAGCGGGGTTCCTATACCGACATTCCTGGGCTAATCGGTAATTATTTCCTTGCCATTGCGACTGAGACACGGCTACGGAAGCCACTTCTGGGAGGCCACTACATCACCCGAATTGCCCGACATTTTAACATTGATTTCAGTAGATTACAGGAGTACACGAGCGTAATGAAACCATTAAAAAAGGTTTTTTATATTAATGCTGAAATCATTATGAAAGATAGAAATGGGCATTTGGTGCCTTTTGTGGCAGTTGGTGCAGGTGACGCAAGTGGCAGTGGTGTTCAGCAAGAGCAGCGGCAGGAAGAGGAGGCGGAAATGGAGGCACAGACTAATGTTGGTGAACAGGTTCCGTGGCATCCGTCCCAATCAAGTTGGGACAGTTTGGTTGGTAGTGTTAATAACATGAGGTTGAGCCCGAACGAACAAAGGATGCACAACGATCGAATGTGGGATAGTCAGCAGCGAATGGAGCAACGACAGATTGCTCAAGTGCACGATCAGGGATGGATGAGTTATGGTATTGATTGGAATAACCATAACTCAGAGTTGTTTTATTCCAACCCCGAGCAGTACTATGGGACGACACGTCTGACACCCCAATATTACACGGATCCTCAAAACCCACCTCCGCCTCACCCGATTTATGATAATACCGCTGCGTTGCAGGATGCTCGGAACAGATTTGAGCAGCAATATCCACAGGGACGCCCGTACAGAGATGGTTCGGGTAATTATTTTTGGCCGTTTGATAACTAGGCCTGCGTGCCTTTGATCATTTTGTACTTTGTTTTGAGACAATTTAATTTGTGTGGTATGATTTTAGACAATATTTTGGTTTGTAATAATTTACTAATGGTGTGGTTTGATAAACGGTTGTGGCTGTAAAAACACCGTTATTTTTATTGTGATTTGTGTGGTTTGTTCATTTTTGCAGCATGTTTGAACTTCAAAAACTGGCATTAAGTTCAGCGACATTTGATATTATGATATGTGTATGATGATAATCGCGGAATGGACGATGCTCTTATGCTGGCAGTAAGTTCAGCGGCATCCGTCTACATGTTCCACGATTTACAGGTTAAAAATTGAAAATTTCTACAATCACCCTATCACTTTGCCCTCTAAATTTAATCTTTTTTTTTTCTGATTTCATGCAATGAGGGCTTTGCATGATCTCAAGTGTGGGGTAGGGAGTAGAAATTTATCGGGAACTCGTTTCACTAAAATAAGGCGTTTGGCGTTTATTATAAAAATTTTAAAATTTTCATGTAAGCCTTAAAAACGATTAAAAGTCCAAAAACAAAACCATGTCATATGCATTGTGATTTTAAAAGAAAATAAATGTTGTTTTGCATTTTAAATTATTAATAGTCTTTGAAGTTGCTCTATCATTCAATTATTTGAATGAAAATCCTACTAGTTTAGTAAGCTAACTTGTAGGTCACTTGTACCAAAACGAGTGTAAACCGTGAGAGAGCGGTGATTGTATAGCGTGGTCGGAAACCGGATCTCGCGCCAGATCGAAAACCTTAAGGACGATCCTCATTGTTTCTCCTAACAAGGATAATGTTGTATCCGACCACCTATTATGACCAATAGGATGTATCTATTCCATCCTCAAGGAAGTAAAGTCTTCCGAATGACACACTTACTGATTCAATTCAGAAGATGTAGTCCAGACCAGTTGTAGGGTGACAAAAACTCTTGAAAAGTCATTACTAACATCGACTGGAAATCTACCAGGCCTCAACGTCAAACAGGGAAACTGGTAGTCAAGGTTTGTCTCAATGAGGGGGATTAACTAGTAAAACGGGGGGGCACCATGTATACACAAAATATTAGTGATTTATCAGATCCCCGAAAGGGTAACCTCCAGAAAGGTAATATATCAGCTTTTAAGCCTGATGAACTTCAATCTTTATGATTGACTTAACGGATTAGATGATTACCTCATGATTATCGATGATATCCGGACGTAATGTGTATCCTCCCAAGCACATTATTTTCTACCGACATCTCGCGATGTTAGGTACCGTGGGAGGGATTGGCTTGACCAATAGCGGGAAACCCGCACTCATTTTTCAAAATTCAGAAAATCCGACAAAATCGGAAAACGTGTCTAGTATTAAAAACTAGCATGATATTTTCAAAACCATAAAACGTTTTTCATCAAGGTCCTGATTTTCCTAGGATCAAATTTTTCGGATACTTGGCTCTAATCTCCCAAAAACGTGTGTGTGTATTTCCATCGTGTATATAGCGTGAGTGTGTTACTTAAAGCGTGTGTTTTATATAAGTGTGACTTGTGTTTCATTTCAACGTGTGTGTTTTGTGTGTTACGAGTGATTCATGTAATGTTTGTAATCTATATTGTGTGATTATGTTTGATATTGTTTTACTTTGTAAAGAAAGAATTGCTTGAGGACAAGCAAGGTTTAAGTGTGGGGTGTTTTGATATTGCTCAATAACATCATATATATCTATCGCAATATCACTAAAAACGCTCTAGAATCGAAGATGATGAAGGTGTTCTACAAGCTATAGGCCAAGATGTACAAATTTGTATCGGAAGAATGATTTACAAAGAATTTTGATGATTTATGACATTGGTTGATCCCGATACGAGTTAGGGTCAAGATAGCACTCTAAAATGATAAAATAAAGCTTCCAAGGTGTTAGGTTTCGTCCAAATGAAGTAATATTGAAAAGAAAACGAAACAGTCAAAATCAGCACAACAGGACGCCGTCCTGGAAGGTGGGACGCCGTCCTGTCTTTCAAATCGGGACGCCGTCTCGGAAATTGGGACGCCGTCTAGCCCTTTTTACCGGGACGCCGTCCTGCCCTTTGGGACGACGTCCCGTAGTAGGTGTAGCCGACTTTTTGGCTTTTTACCTACTCTCTCCACTTTAAAACTTCAGTTTTTTTAGAGACTGTTTCATCAGAATACGAACCAGAGAGTTTAGAGGCGATTTTCAGGAGCAAATTGGAGAACTCCAACCTCTTTGAAGAGGCTCAACATCAAGGCATCATCCATCAGAACCTTCTTCATCCAAGAACTCTTGTTCTTGTAGGTTATTTACTTGTTCTCAGCAATGATTTCAGTTAATAATTTGATTGTATTGTTGTCTGTTACCATGATTGTTGGCTAGTTTCTATAATGTTTGTCTAGATTAATAACCAAGGTATTAGATGTAATCTTATTGATTGAATGTATTATGCGTGATAGATTGAAGCTTGAATTAAGAACCATGCTTATTGTTGTTAAAATCATTTGTATCTAGTTAATTGATATGTTGTTGATAAAGAGAACTCTTGTTGATGTATCATATTGATTTACAATCAACTTGTCTTAGATTGATTGTTTGCTAAACCGGATCAAGGGGGTAAACTAGATTAAAACGGTTAAACAAAATAGGAATGAATTGTGTAGAGCGAACGCAAAGACAATTGTTATTCAAGTCTTTGATCTTGTTGATCAACTAGTCACAAACGAAAAGGTCTAAGTAATAGGGAACCCTCGCTTAGTAATTCTAGTTTGAGTACTTGCTAAAGAGAACTCTTGGCGAGTCGATTTAGGTGATTAGCATGCTTATAGTTATTTGATCACAAATACAAGAACCATAGTGAAAAGGGAACCCTTGATCTTGTTATTGTATTTGCGTGTTTATCCGAGAGAACTCTTAGTGAACCTATTAGATAACTACACATATAATTATTCAATCAGGACTTAATATCTAAAAATACATCCAATACCGAGGGTAAAATATCTAGATAAACATTTCATCTCTTTGATTTAATTCAAAACTATCTTACTTGCTTTATTTGCACTTATTATCATTTCATAAACTTAAAAGACAAAAATATTGTTTTTACATTTAACCTTCTTTGATTTGGCTAAATCGTTAAATAGCCACCAAAACATAAAACTTGTACTTTTAACTTTCATTCACTTAGTTAATCATAATATAGTTTCTAATTCTAGTTTGACTGATATAACTGTCCTTGGAACGATACACGGAACTAAACCAGTTACTATACTACTACACGATCGGGTACACTGCCCGTTAGTGTGTAGCAATATCTAAAACCGGTATTTTCCATACGATAATTCATATACCACTTTTCGCACATCAGAAATGAAGGATCCTCTTTAATTAAATGTGATAATCTGCCTCGATTACTACGTATGATATTTCACTATAAATTTAGCTCTTCCGTTCTTTTATTTTCACCACTCCTATACTTTCCTTCCCAAATCATACTTCTAAAAGATTTTGAAAATGCTAAATCCAGTTCTGATCCTTGTTATTTTCCTGACTATCGCTTTTGTCATTCTTCTTTTTCATTTACCCCCAGAGGAATCTGTTTACGTCTACAATTACCTTGGGGTTATAGTGTTTTTAATTCTCCCGTGTCTTTATGTTGCTATACACATTGATATACACGGTTTGTGATTTCTATGTTGTTGTCGTGCTTATATTTCGGAGCTCCATGCTTTTGTTTTCTCTTTCCAAGCTGAAGTAAAGCGATCAAGACGTCTCGGTTTTGTAGGTATAAAGTTCGGATTAAGATTCTAAGCAGAAATGAAAGGTAATAGCACGATTGGATTTGTAGATTACCGAAACTCACGGAAGATAGAACTATCAAGAATATATTTTCTTGATATGTTCGGAGGTTAAGTAGAATGAAAGAGTTATGTTACATGGCACATGATGACGGTAGGGTCTGTGAATCATCACGTTCAACTAGAAATTCAGCATGACTTACTGTAATATAATCACGTTGGCCAAGTGTCATTATATTATACTAACTCATGCTTCAATCCTCAACACTTCTCCAAAAATCATTCATAATTTATACTTCAATTTTACAGAAGTTTCTAACATAATGAAATACAGAAAGCACGAAGAGGTATATAATTTCGGATGAGAATATTTATGAAAATATCCTCACAAATTTTTTTAGCATAATCATCCAATCAATTTCACTGGAAGTTAGAAGCCACGCACACCATCTTTAAACGCAAATTTCTTGTACGAATTTAAACCACCTGTTTTCACCGGAATCTGATCGCAGACGCGCCGGAAATCTCTCCGACCAGAATTTTGTTTTTATTCACTGCCGGATCAAGATTTCCAGACCTGTTTCCCGGCGTGTGACCCACATTGAAACGTTGTTGTCTTCGAATCGATACTGTCCACAACATACCGTTCCTCATTTTTCTCTTTTCTTCTTTTTTCTTCTTTTGCAGGTTATCGCCGGAAATTTCGCTGGATTCTGCCAATACCGGTTACATCGCACACTTTACCCTTATTTCCACTCTTTAAACCCTTAACCTTTTGACTCTATTTACTGCATATAATCTCCTGATCCCGTATCTACGTTTTATATTTATTTTATTATCTATTATATTAACTTCTTGTTAAGCTTTTATTACTTCTGCTTTGTTCCTCTGTATCTTTCTACTTGCGTACGGTTTCTTGTCCCTTTTTTTTATATTATTATTATTAACTTTTATTATATTATTATTATTTTTATTATTGCTTGTCGTTTGGTAAGATAGACACTAGACGTTCTTATGGTTTCTTGAGGTCATGTCCTTCTAGCTCAAGGGCGGGTAGGTGTATAGGGCCTAGAAGCGGCAATAGGTTAGCAAGGCCGATTAGGATTAGAGTGGGTAGTTGGAATGTGGGTACTTTGACCGGCAAGCCGTATGAACTTGTTGAGACTTTACGTGAATGCAAAATGGACATTTTGTGCGTCCAAGAGACTAGATGGAAAGGTCAAGGGGCGGCTAGGATCGATGACTACAAGTTGTGGTTCTCGGGATCGAGAGTAGCTAGGAATGGGGTTGGAATCGTTATTGGTCCAACCTATAACGAGTATGTTGTAGATGTGGGTAGAAGGAGCGACAGGATTATGTCAGTTCGGTTGGTAATTCAGGAGGTGACTTACACGGTCATTTGCGCTTACGCACCCCATGTGGGCCGTGGAGATGCTGAAAAGAGACACTTCTGGGAATCGTTAGACGAGGTTGTGAGGATGTTCCCTCCGGACCATCGGTTACTTATTGGTGGAGATCTCAATGGCCATATAGGAACTGATGTGGAGGGATATGCGGGAGTCCATGGAGGTTTTGGGTACGGAGTTAGAAATGAGGAAGGACTCTCTATTCTCGAATTTGCTGTTACCCACGATTTGGCAGTTGTGAATTCTTTTTCAAGAAGAGAGATGCTCAGTTAGCAACTTTTCATAGCGGGGGTCATAGTACCCAGATTGACTATTTGTTAACTCGCAAAAGGGATCTTAGGACTTGTGGAGACTGTAAGGTCCTGACTTCCTTGACATGCTCCTCACAGCATAGACTGTTGGTCATGGACTTGGTTCTCCAGAGACGGGCCACCAAGCGTGTTAGACAAGTCCAATCTAAGATCTTGTGGAAGAAGTTAAACGGAGAGAAAGCTGAGACCTTTAAAACATCGGTTGTAGATAGAGTGGATGCAGGATTGGAAACGGTATCCAATGATGACGCGGACCAGATGTGGAACTGTCTATCGACCACCATTAGAGAGGTAGCCAAGGAAACCCTAGGTGTGGCTGTAGGTACTTTTAGAGGCCATAGAGCTGTTAGAGAATCATGGTGGTTCAGCGACGAGGTTCAAAGCAAAGTTGCGCTTAAGCAACGAAGGTTTAGGGAGCTCATCACTTATGGGGAGAGGACTCCGACGGATAGAATTAGGGCTGAAGATAGTTATAAAGAAGCCAAAAGAGAAGCTAAGAAGGCTGTAGCCCTAGCAAAAGAAAAGGCTTATGAAGATCTGTATAAGAAACTGGACTCCAAAGAGGGAGCTAATGATATTTACAGGATAGCCAAAGCTAGGGAGCGAAGGCGTAGGGATCTTGATAACATCAAGTTTATCAAAAATGATACTGGTCATACTTTAGTAAAGGAAGACGAAATTAGGAAAAGATGGGAAGAGTATTTCTTATCTCTCTTCGTTGGGGGAAGTCCAGAGTGCCATGAGGACTTACAAGACCCTGATATAGAACAATCCCAGAACAACATGGATTGCGAGAGGATTAGCCAAGATGAAGTTAGATTGGCACTACGAAAGATGGGGAGAAATAAATCAGTAGGACCAGATCAGATACCTATTGAGGCGTGGAGGTGCCTTGGCGATGCTGGTGTTAGGTGGCTAACTTGCCTATTTAACAAGACGTTTCAAAGCTCTAAAATGCCCATGGAATGGAGACTGAGCGAGACTATTACCATCTATAAGAATAAGGGGGATGCTCAATGTTGCGGTAACTATAGAGGCATAAAATTACTTAGTCATACTATGAAGCTTTGGGAGAAAGTGATTGAGACTAGACTACGACGCGAAATCAATGTTTTAGAGAACCAATTTGGTTTCATGCTAAAGCGCTCTTCGATAGAGGCAATCCATATTATTAGGAACCTTATGGAGAAGTATAGAGAAAAATAAAAGAACCTAGAGATGGTTTTCTTAGACTTGGAAAAGGCCTACGATTGCGTGCCACGAAACTTGATTTGGAAGACCCTTAAGGGTAGATGTATCTCGAGTAGGTATATTAATGTTATTAGGGATATGTATGAAGGGGCGAAGTCTTGTGTTCGAACGCCGGTGGGAAATACTGAAGTTTTTCCAATAGAAGTAGACCTGCACCAGGGATCGGTCCTTAGCCCTTTTCTTTTTGCTTTGATCCTTGATGAGCTCTCTCAAGGGATACAAGAGGGCATCCCTTGGTGCTTGATCTTTGCCGATGATATTGTGCTTATTTCGGATTCTAAGGAGGAGCTTAATAGAAGACTAGAACAATGGAGGGTGGCCTTAGAAAGTAATGGACTACACATTAGTAGACAAAAGACGGAATATCTTAGTTGCAATTTTGATAGGAATGATGATGAACAAGGTGATGGAGTGAACATCTGCATTGGAGACCAGATCTTGCAACCACAAACTTCGTTTAGATACCTAGGCTCGATGCTCCACAAATCGGGGAGGATAGATAAAGACGTGTCGCACTGTATACAAGTAGGGTGGGTGAAGTGGAGAGCAGCGACTGGAGTCTTATGCGACAAGAAGATCCCCCTAAAGCTGAAAGGAAAATTCTTCAAGGTGGCAATTAGACCTGCCATGTTATATGGATCAAAGTGTTGGCCAATGACGAAGGTGCAAGAGAGGAGGATGGAGGTGGCAGAGATGAGGATGCTTAGGTGGACATGCGGTAAAACCATGCTGGATTTGATTCTAAATAGTGTTTTTAGAGAGAACCTGAAAGTTAGAAGCATCGTCGACAAACTAAGAGAAGAGCGGCTATGATGGTTTGGGCATGTGAGAAGGCGATCTCCTACTGTACATGTTAGGAGAGTCGAGACACTTATGGTTGACGATGTACGGAGAAGGGGTAGACCTACCCGTAGGTGGGAGGATAGAATAAAGTTCGACTTGAAGGAGCTTTTATTAACCGAGGACATGACTTCTGATAGGATTACGTGGAGGACTAGAATTAGAATAGAGGAGTAGGTTTTTGTTTGGTTGGGTGCTGGTGTGTTGGTGTGGTTGTGTGTTGGGGGTTTGTGTGTTGGTGTTTATGTGTCTTCTTTTACTGTGATTTTTGTGTGTTTGTTTTTGTTTGTTCATTTCGTCATGTAGCGTGTATTTTTGCGCTCTGCTTATTATCGGTCCGTCTTCTTTTTATTGGGTTTGTATGTGTGTGCTTGTTTGTGTTTGTTTGTTTACTTGTTTAGGGTTTGCGGATATGTTTGTATGTATGATTATATGTTTGCTTTATGTCTGCTACGTTTGTTTTATATACGGCCTTGTTACGTATGCTTCTGTATACATGTTTGTACGTACTGTTTCTTATATCTTTGTATGTGTGTATAAATGTATGTATGTATGTATGTATGTTTGTATGTGGGCCGTTTATTATGTATGTATGTATGTATGTATGTATGTATGCACGCGACCATGTTTCAGGTATGCATGTTTTTGTTTGGTTACTTACGGTTTCTTGTTTGTATGTATGTTTGTATGTATGTTTGTATGTATGTATGTATGTATGTATGTATGTATGTATGTATGTATGTATGTATGTATGTACGTACGTATGTATGTATGTATGTATGTATGTATGTATGTATGTATGTATGTATGTATGTATGTATGTATGTATGTATGTAAGCTTGTTTGTATGTTTGTATGTTTGATTGTTTGTAGGTCTATGTATCTAGGTTTATATGTTTTGTTGTTCTTGGTTGTTTGTATGTGGTCATACATGTTTATTGTTCTTCTGTTGTAACTTCTCTCGAAATTTCTTGTGCTTCGCACTACTGTCTTGCGCACGTACGTTTGTTTGTTCGTTTGTTGGTCTGTGTTGCAAGGTTTGTATGTTTTGTTGTGTTTAGGGTTGCTTGTTTGCGGTCATATATGTTTTTGCTTTTTAGTTGTAGCATCTCTCGTTCTGTCCTGAGCTTCGCCCTACTGTCTAAGGTACGTCTTCTTTTCCCATTATATATATATATATATATATATATATATATATATATATATATATATATATATATATATATATATATATATATATATACATATACTTTTTTTTACACGGTTCTGTTAAGCGAGGCTTAGCAAGCGTCGATTTATTGGTGACTTGACTGCCGCTTAGAGCCTAAATTGAACTCCAGGCACAATGTAAAACCTATGAAAATTTGATTCTACCATTTTCATGGCGTCTCTGTTTATTTTATTTTATTTTACTTATTTATTATTTTTTTTCTTACTATTTTATTTATATATATATGTATATATATATATATATATATATATATATATATATATATATATATATATATATATATATATATATATATATATATATATATATATATATATATTTATTATTGTTGTTTTTTCTCATTCTCTATGGCCGGATGTCCCCTTGAAAGCAATCTCTTTACCCGTCGAATAGAGAGAGGGAGGACTTTCTCCGCCCTTGTGAGTGTTTAACTCGGGGTGGAGAAATAATTTCTCTTTATTCTAGGATAGAGGAAGGATTGTCTACATCCCACCTCCCCCATACCCCACTCATATGGGATTGGGTTTTGTTGTTGTTGTTGTTGTTGTTGTTGTTGTTGTTGTTGTTGTTGTTGTTATGATGATATTTTTAGAATTTCTAAGATCGAAGGTTGATGAAGAAAGATTTTCCACAAGATTTGACATGGGTACTGTAGCGACCCGAACTTTTCCATGTTTATATATATATATTAAATGAAATTGTTATTTACATGATTAAGTGTTTCCAACATGTTAAGCAATCAAACTTGTTAAGACTTGATTAATTGAAATAGATTTCATATAGACAATTGACCACCCAAGTTGACCGGTGATTCACGAACGTTAAAACTTGTAAAAACTATACGATGACATATATATGGTTATATATATAGTTAACATGATTTTATTATAAGTATGTATCTCATTAGGTATTTTAACAATGAGTTATATACATAAAAATGAGACTATTAATTTAAGAAACTCGAAAACGATATATATAACGATTATCGTTATAACAACGTCTTACTAGGTACATATGAATCATATTAAGATATTGATACACTTGGTTAATTATGTTAAATGATAAGTAAATATATTATTAAGTGTATTAACAATGAAATACATATGTAAAAATAAGACTACTAACTTAATGATTTCGAAACGAGACATATATGTAACGATTATCGTTGTAACGGCATTTAACTGTATATATATCATACTAAGATATATTATATATCATAATATCATGATAATATAACAATTTAACATCTCATTTGTTATAATAAACAATGGGTTAACAACATTCAACAAGATCGTTAACCTAAAGGTTTCAAAACAACATTTACATGTAACGACTAACGATGACTTAACAACTCAGTTAAAATGTATATACATGTAGTGTTTTAATATGTACTCATACACTTTTGAAAGACTTCAAGACACTTATCAAAATACTTCTACTTAACAAAAATGCTTACAATTACATCCTCGTTCAGTTTCATCAACAATTCTACTCGTATGCACCCGTATTCGTACTCGTACAATACACAACTTTTAGATGTATGTACTACTGGTATATACACTCCAATGATCAGCTCTTAGCAGCCTATGTGAGTCACCTAACACATGTGGGAACCATCATTTGGCAACTAGCATGAAATATCTCATAAAATTACAAAAATATGAGTAATCATTCATGACTTATTTACATGAAAACAAAATTACATATCCTTTATATCTAATCCATACACCAACGACCAAAAACACCTACAAACACTTTCATTCTTCAATTTTATTCATCTAATTGATCTCTCTCAAGTTCTATCTTCAAGTTCTAAGTGTTCTTCATAAATTCCAAAAGTTCTAGTTTCATAAAATCAAGAATACTTCAAAGATTGCAAGTTTACTTCCAAGTTTTCTAAATCCATTTCAAGTAATCATCCAAGATCAAGAAACCTTTGTTACTTACAGTAGGTTATCTTTCTAATACAAGGTAATAATCATATTCAAACTTTAATTCAATTTCTATAACTATAACAATCTTATTTCGAGTGGAAATCTTACTTGAAATTGTTTTCGTGTCATGATTCTGCTTCAAGAACTTTCAAGCCATCCAAGGATCCTTTGAAGCTAGATCTATTTTTTCTCATTTCCAGTAGGTTTATCCAAGGAACTTGAGATAGTAATGATGTTCATAACATCATTCGATTCATACATATAAAGCTATCTTATTCGAAGGTTTAAACTTGTAATCACTAGAACATAGTTTAGTTAATTCTAAACTTGTTCGCAAATAAAAGTTAATCCTTCTAACTTGACTTTTAAAATCAACTAAACACATGTTCTATATCTATATGATATGCTAACTTAATGATTTAAAACCTGAAAACACGAAAAACACCGTAAAACCGGATTTACGCCGTCGTAGTAACACCGCGGGCTGTTTTGGGTTAGTTAATTAAAAACTATGATAAACTTTGATTTAAAAGTTTTTATTCTGGGAAAATGATTTTTATTATGAACATGAAACTATATCCAAAAATTATGGTTAAACTCAAAGTGGAAGTATGTTTTATAAAATGGTCATCTAGACGTCGTTCTTTCGACTAAAATGACTACCTTTACAAAAATGACTTGTAACTTATTTTTCTGACTATAAACCTATACTTTTTCTGTTTAGATTCATAAAATAGAGTTCAATATGAAACCATAGCAATTTGATTCACTCAAAACGGATTTAAAATGAAGAAGTTATGGGTAAAACAAGATTGAATAATTTTTCTCATTTTAGCTACGTGAAAATTGGTAACAAATCTATTCCAACCATAACTTAATCAACTTGTATTGTATATTTTGTAATCTTGAGATACCATAGACACGTATACAATGTTTCGACCTATCATGTCGACACATCTATATATATTTCGGAACAACCATAGACACTCTATATGTGAATGTTGGAGTTAGCTATACAGGGTTGAGGTTGATTCCAAAATATATATAGTTTGAGTTGTGATCAATTCTGAGATACGTATACACTGGGTCATGGATTGATTCAAGATAATATTTATCGATTTATTTCTGTACATCTAACTGTAGACAACTAGTTGTAGGTTACTAACGAGGACAGCTGACTTAATAAACTTAAAACATCAAAATATATTAAAAGTGTTGTAAATATATTTTGAACATACTTTGATATATATGTATATATTGTTATAGGTTCGTGAATCAACCAGTGGCCAAGTCTTACTTCCCGACGAAGTAAAAATCTGTAAAGGTGAGTTATAGTCCCACTTTTAAAATCTAATATTTTTGGGATGAGAATACATGCAGGTTTTATAAATGATTTACAAAATAGACACAAGTACGTGAAACTACATTCTATGGTTGAATTATCGAAATCGAATATGCCCCTTTTTATTAAGTTTGGTAATCTAAGAATTAGGGAACAGACACCCTAATTGACGCGAATCCTAAAGATAGATCTATTGGGCCTAACAAACCCCATCCAAAGTACCGGATGCTTTAGTACTTCGAAATTTATATCATATCCGAAGGGTGTCCCGGAATGATGGGGATATTCTTATATATATGCATCTTGTTAATGTCGGTTACCAGGTGTTCACCATATGAATGATTTTTATCTCTATGTATGAGATGTGTATTGAAATATGAAATCTTGTGGTCTATTGTTACGATTTGATATATATAGGTTAAACCTATAACTCACCAACATTTTTGTTGACGTTTAAAGCATGTTTATTCTCAGGTGAATACTAAGAGCTTCCGCAATTGTGTACTAAAATAAGGACAAGATTTGGAGTCCATGTTTGTATGATATTGTGTAAAAACTGCATTCAAGAAACTGATTTCGATGTAACATATTTGTATTGTAAACCATTATGTAATGGTCGTGTGTAAACAGGATATTTTAGATTATCATTATTTGATAATCTACGTAAAGCTTTTTAAACCTTTATTTATGAAATAAAGGTTATGGTTTGTTTTAAAAATGAATGCAGTCTTTGAAAAACGTCTAATATAGAGGTCAAAACCTCGCAACGAAATCAATTAATATGGAACGTTTTTAATCAATAAGAACGGGACATTTCAGTTGGTATCAGAGCGTTGGTCTTAGATAACCAGAATTTTGCATTAGTGTGTCTTATTGAGTTTGTTAGGATGCATTAGTGAGTCTGGACTTCGACCGTGTTTACCTGAAAAATGATTGCTTAACAAATTTTGTTGGAAACTATATATTTTTAACATGTGAATATTATGTGATATATTAATCTCTTAACGCGTTTGATATTATGTGATAGATGTCTACCTCTAGAACAAGTCCCATTGACTCACCTAATAATAATGAAGAGTCAAATGTAAATTGGAATGATTCGTGGACTGATTCACAAGTTCTCGAAGAGGAACCGGAAGAAGAGTCGGAACCGGAAGAAGAATCAGAACCGGAAGAGGAGGAACCGGAGGAGGAAATAGAACCGGTGGGGGAAATAATAAAACGGTTAAGTAAAAGAAAATCCTCAACCAACCGACCAAGGTTAATTATGGTCAATGGTGTTTCCGCCAAGGAAGCAAAATATTGGGAGGATTACCAATTCTTCGATGAATCGGATTCCGACGAGAATTTTGATGATGTTATAGAAATTACCCCAACTGAATTTAAAAAGGCAAAAGAAAATAATAAGGGAAAGGGCATAAAAATAGAGAAATCTAATTCCAACCCCGATGAACTTTATATGTATCGTCAACCCCCGAAGCCCTTAAGTTGTAACAATGACCCGGGAACCTCTAAACCACCAGGTTTTTCTAAACCAATGTGGAAAACGACGGCTCGTATTAGGAGAACATCATATATCCCTAGAATCTTGGCAAAACAAACCAAAACCGAAGAAGAAGAAACGAGCGAGTCGGAATAAGATAGTTGTATTCGTGTGGTGTAATATATGTAATATAGTGTGCTTATGCTTTATGATATATGTAAAATTGCTTGTATTAATAAGTAATTTTTTTTATGAAACTAACTCTTGTCTATTTTACAGTTTAAAAACACAAAATGGATAGACAACCCAATATTTTAAGAGACCTACCCGGAGACATGATTGATGAAATCTTGTCTAGAGTCGGTCAGAATTCCTCGGCACAACTATTTAAGGCGAAATCAGTTTGTAAGACATTCGAAGAACGTTCTAAGAATGTCTTGGTTTATAAGAGACTTTCGTTTGAAAGATGGGGGATATCACATTGGGAAACCCATAAGTTACGATGTGTTTACTTTGACGCATATATTGCGGGGAACCCAAATGCTATTTTACGCAACGGGTTAAGAAATTATTTTGACTCAATGTATCCGAATATAGGACTTCATGATTTAGAAAAAGCGGCTAACATGCAACATAAAGAAGCATGCTATGCTTACGGGTTAGTAATGTTCGTTTCTCACCAAAGTGAGAACAAGAACATCTGGCTACAACTATTAAACAAAACGTTCCCACAAGTAACGGAGTCGGTAATTGGGGTAAGAAATGAGGTTTTTAGATTGTTACGGGACTGTTGGACATTACGTAACCCTCGTCCCTTTGACGACGTTACAACACGCTATCTTATCAACGACCATAACGGTTATGTTCCACAAGACCAAGGATGGAAAGTAGTCCTAGTAAAACCAGAATGCGTGACTTGTTTCTGGACGTATGAATTACGTGTCTTTATTGCCTTTGCTGAACGACTTGTGTACTAGCTAGAATTATCTTCACAACTATCTTGTATCAAAGTTATTGTGTGCTATATTTCATGCTTTATGTAAAATAAGCGGTATTGTAAGTTTGTAAAATATTGTATAAAAGTTTGAATGCGAAATTTTATTATAATCAGTTTTTCATATAGAATTGTAGTAGTTGAATTGTATATTAGCTACTAAGTATGAACTTAACGGGTAGGTACTACCCGAATTTAAACTTATAAAACGCTAATATGAAGAAAAAGCTTTTATAAATGAGTTCATATTATGCTACGAAATACTATTAACTACTCTTAATATTCTGTATGATTAACTTGTTCCATTTGACTATTTTGAAGGAAATTGCACCGACTACTCGACACACCGTGAATATGAATGAAGAGGAATTCCGTACTTTTCTAGCTTCAAACATAGCCGCAGTACAGGCTGCGCTACATACCAACAATAACCTTGGATCTAGCAGTACAGGAAATCGTGTAGGATGCACCTACAAAGAATTCACTGCCTGCAAACCTTTGGAATTTGATGGAACCGAAGGACCGATCGGATTGAAACGGTGGACCGAGAAAGTCGAATCGGTGTTTGCCATAAGTAAGTGTACTGAAGAGGACAAAGTGAAGTACGCTACGCATACCTTCACAGGTTCTGCGTTAACATGGTGGAATACCTATCTAGAGCAACTGGGACAAGATGATGCGTACGCACTACCGTGGTCAGCATTCAAGCACTTGATGAACGAGAAGTACCGTCCCAGAACCGAGGTCAATAAGCTCAAGACAGAACTTAGAGGGTTACGAACCCAAGGATTTGATATTACCACGTACGAAAGACAATTCACAGAATTGTGCCTATTGTGTCCGGGAGCGTTCGAAGATGAGGAAGAGAAGATCGACGCGTTTGTGAAAGGATTACCGGAAAGAATCCAAGAAGATATAAGTTCACACGAGCCCGCCTCCATACAACAGGCATGTAGAATGGCTCACAAACTAGTGAACCAGATTGAGGAAAGAATTAAAGAACAGACGGCTGAAGAGGCCAATGTGAAGCAAGTCAAAAAAAAAGTGGGAGGAAAACGGTGATAAGAATCACCAATACAACAACAACAGCAATTACAATAATAATCGCAACAATTATCCTAACAATCGCAACATCAATCGTAACTACAACAAACGGCCCAACAACAACAACAACAACAACAACAGCAACTACAACAATCATCCCAACAACAATAACAACCGCAACAACAACAACAATCAGAAGCAGCTATGCCAAAGGTGTGAAAAGTATCACTCGGAGTTCTACACCAAATTTTGCAACAAGTGTAAAAGAAATGGTTATAGTGCGGCGAAGTGTAAGGTCTACGGACTAGGGGTTAACAGAACGAAAGGAACAAATGGTGTCGGAAGGAGTAATGGCGGAGCAAGTAGTGTCGGAGCAAGTTATGCCAATGTAGTTTGTTATAAATGTGGAAAACCGGGCCACATTATTAGAAATTGCCCGAACCAAGAGAACACGAATGGACAAGGCCGCGGAAGAGTTTTCAATATTAATGCGGCAGAGGCACAGGAAGACCTGGAGCTTGTTACGGGTACGTTTCTTATTGACAATAAATCTACTTACATTTTATTTGATTCGGGTGCGGATAGAAGCTATATGAGTAGAGATTTTTGTGCTAAATTAAGTTGTCCATTGACGCCGTTGGATAGTAAATTTTTACTCGAATTAGCAAAAGGTAAATTAATTTCAGCAGATAATATATGCCGGAATCGAGAAATTAAACTGGGTAGCGAAATATTTAAGATTGATTTGATACCAGTAGAGTTAGGGAGTTTTGATGTAATAGTTGGCATGGACTGGCTGAAGAAGGTGAAAGCAGAGATCGTATGTTATAAAAATGCAATTCGCACTGTACGAGAAGAAGGAGAACCCTTAATCGTGTACGGAGAAAAGGGCAACATGAAGCTACATCTTATTAGTAATTTGAAGGCACAAAAACTAATAAGAAAAGGTTGCTATGCTGTTCTAGCACACGTCGAGAAAGTACAAACTGAAGAAAAGAGCATCAATGATGTTCCCGTCGCAAAAGAATTTCCCGATGTATTTCCGAAAGAATTACCGGGACTACCTCCACATCGATCTGTTGAATTTCAAATAGATCTTGTACCAGGAGCTGCACCAATAGCTCGTGCACCTTATAGACTCGCACCCAGCGAGATGAAAGAACTGCAAAGCCAACTGCAAGAACTATTAGAACGTGGTTTCATTCGACCAAGCACATCACCATGGGGAGCTCCTGTTTTGTTTGTCAAGAAGAAGGATGGTACATTTAGGTTGTGTATTGACTACAGAGAGTTGAACAAACTTACCATCAAAAACCGTTATCCACTGCCGAGAATTGACGACTTATTTGATCAACTACAAGGCTCGTCAGTTTATTTGAAGATCGATTTACGTTTTAGATATCATCAAATGCGAGTAAAGGAGGATGATATTCCAAAAACTGCTTTTAGGACGCGTTATGGTCATTACGAGTTTATGGTTATGCCGTTTGGATTGACTAACGCACCAGCTGTGTTCATGGACCTTATGAACCGAGTGTGTGGGCCATATCTTAACAAGTTTGTCATTGTTTTCATCGATGACATATTTATTTACTCAAAGAATGATCAAGAGCACGAAGAACATTTGAGAAAAGTGCTAGAAGTATTGAGGAAAGAAAAACTGTACGCTAAGTTTTCAAAGTGTGCATTTTGGTTGGAAGAAGTTCAATTCCTCGGTCACATAGTGAACAAAGAAGGTATCCAGGTGGACCCAGCAAAGATCGAAACCGTTGAAAAGTGGGAAACCCCAAAAACTCCGAAGCATATACGTCAATTTTTAGGATTGGCTGGTTACTACAGAAGATTCATCCAAGATTTCTCCAAAATAGCAAAACCCTTGACTGCATTAATGCATAAAGGGAAGAAATTTGAATGGAAGGATGAACAAGAAAAGGCGTTTCAATTATTGAAGAAAAAGCTAACTACGGCACCTATATTGTCATTGCCTGAAGGGAATGATGATTTTGTGATTTATTGTGACGCATCAAAGCAAGGTATCGATTGTGTATTAATGCAACGGACGAAGGTGATTACTTATGCGTCTAGACAATTGAAGATTCACGAGCAAAATTATACGACGCATGATTTGAAATTAGGCGCGGTTGTTTTTGCATTAAAGACTTGGAGGCACTACTTATATGGGGTCAAAAGTATTATATATACCGACCACAAAAGTCTTCAACACATATTTAATCAGAAACAACTGAATATGAGGCAGCGTAGGTGGATTGAATTGTTGAATGATTACGACTTTGAGATTCGTTACCACCCGGGGAAGGCAAATGTGGTAGCCGACGCCTTGAGCAGAAAGGAAAGAGAACCCATTCGAGTAAAATCTATGAATATAATGATTTACACTAACCTTACTACTCAAATAAAGGAGGCGCAACAAGGAGTTTTAAAAGAGGGAAATTTAAAGGATGAAATACCCAAAGGATCGGAGAAGCATCTTAATATTCGGGAAGACGGAACCCGGTATAGGGCTGAAAGAATTTGGGTACCAAAATTTGGAGATATGAGAGAAATGGTACTTAGAGAAGCTCATAAAACCAGATAATCAATACATCCTGGAACGGGGAAGATGTACAAGGATCTCAAGAAACATTTTTGGTGGCCGGGTATGAAAGCCGATGTTGCTAAATACGTAGGAGAATGTTTGACGTGTTCTAAGGTCAAAGCTGAGCATCAGAAACCATCAGGTCTACTTCAACAACCCGAAATCCCGGAATGGAAATGGGAAAATATTACCATGGATTTCATCACTAAATTGCCAAGGACTGCAAGTGGTTTTGATACTATTTGGGTAATAGTTGATCGTCTCACCAAATCAGCACACTTCCTGCCAATAAGAGAAGATGACAAGATGGAGAAGTTAGCACGACTGTATTTGAAGGAAGTCGTCTCCAGACATGGAATATCAATCTCTATTATCTCTATTAGGGATGGCAGATTTATTTCAAGATTCTGGCAGACATTACAGCAAGCATTAGGAACTCGTCTAGACATGAGTACTGCCTATCATCCACAAACTGATGGACATAGCGAAAGGACGATACAAACGCTTGAAGACATGCTACGAGCATGTGTTATTGATTTTGGAAACAGTTGGGATCGACATCTACCGTTAGCAGAATTTTCCTACAACAACAGCTACCATTCAAGCATTGAGATGGCGCCGTTTGAAGCACTTTATGGTAGAAAGTGCAGGTCTCTGATTTGTTAGAGTGAAGTGGGGGATAGACAGATTACGGGTCCGGAGATAATACAAGAAACTACCGAGAAAATCATCCAAATTCAACAAAGATTGAAAACCGCCCAGAGTCGACAAAAGAGCTACGCAGACAGTAAAAGAAAAGATATAGAGTTTGAAATTGGAGAAATGGTCATGCTTAAGGTTTCACCTTGGAAAGACGTTGTTCGATTTGGTAAACGGGGGAATCTAAATCCAAGGTACATTGGACCATTCAAGATTATAGATCGTGTCGGACCAGTAGCTTACCAACTGGAGCTACCTCAACAACTCGCGGCTGTACATAACACTTTCCACGTCTCAAATTTGAAGAAATGTTTTGCTAAAGAAGATCTCACTATTCCATTGGACGAAATCCAAATCAATGAAAAACTTCAATTCATTGAAAAACTCGTCGAAATAATGGATCGTGAAGTTAAGAAACTTAAACAAAACAAGATACCGATTGTTAAGGTTCGATGGAATGCTCGTAGAGGACCCGAGTTCACCTGGGAGCGTGAAGATCAGATGAAGAAGAAATACCCGCATTTATTTCCAGAAGATACGTCAACACCTCCAACTGCTTAAAATTTCGGGACGAAATTTATTTAACGGGTAGATACTGTAGCGACCCGAACTTTTCCATGTTTATATATATATTAAATGAAATTGTTATTTACATGATTAAGTGTTTCCAACATGTTAAGCAATCAAACTTGTTAAGACTTGATTAATTGAAATAGATTTCATATAGACAATTGACCACCCAAGTTGACCGGTGATTCACGAACGTTAAAACTTGTAAAAACTATACGATGACATATATATGGTTATATATATATAGTTAACATGATTTTATTATAAGTATGTATCTTATTAGGTATTTTAACAATGAGTTATATACATAAAAATGAGACTATTAATTTAAGAAACTCGAAAACGATATATATAACGATTATCGTTATAACAACGTCTTACTAGGTACATATGAATCATATTAAGATATTGATACACTTGGTTAATTATGTTAAATGATAAGTAAATATATTATTAAGTGTATTAATAATGAAATACATATGTAAAAATAAGACTACTAACTTAATGATTTCGAAACGAGACATATATGTAACGATTATCGTTGTAACGGCATTTAACTGTATATATATCATACTAAGATATATTATATATCATAATATCATGATAATATAACAATTTAACATCTCATTTGTTATAATAAACAATGGGTTAACAACATTCAACAAGATCGTTAACCTAAAGGTTTCAAAACAACATTTACATGTAACGACTAACGATGACTTAACGACTCAGTTAAAATGTATATAAATGTAGTGTTTTAATATGTATTCATACACTTTTGAAAGACTTCAAGACACTTATCAAAATACTTCTACTTAACAAAAATGCTTACAATTACATCCTCGTTCAGTTTCATCAACAATTCTACTCGTATGCACCCGTATTCGTACTCGTACAATACACAACTTTTAGATGTATGTACTACTGGTATATACACTCCAATGATCAGCTCTTAGCAGCCTATGTGAGTCACCTAACACATGTGGGAACCATGATTTGGCAACTAGCATGAAATATCTCATAAAATTACAAAAATATGAGTAATCATTCATGACTTATTTACATGAAAACAAAATTACATATCCTTTATATCTAATCCATACACCAACGACCAAAAACACCTACAAACACTTTCATTCTTCAATTTTATTCATCTAATTGATCTCTCTCAAGTTCTATCTTCAAGTTCTAAGTGTTCTTCATAAATTCCAAAAGTTCTAGTTTCATAAAATCAAGAATACTTCCAAGATTGCAAGTTTACTTCCAAGTTTTCTAAATCCATTTCAAGTAATCATCCAAGATCAAGAAACCTTTGTTACTTACAGTAGGTTATCTTTCTAATACAAGGTAATAATCATATTCAAACTTTAATTCAATTTCTATAACTATAACAATCTTATTTCGAGTGGAAATCTTACTTGAAATTGTTTTCGTGTCATGATTCTGCTTCAAGAACTTTCAAGCCATCCAAGGATCCTTTGAAGCTAGATCTATTTTTTCTCATTTCCAGTAGGTTTATCTAAGGAACTTGAGATAGTAATGATGTTCATAACATCATTCGATTCATACATATAAAGCTATCTTATTCGAAGGTTTAAACTTGTAATCACTAGAACATAGTTTAGTTAATTCTAAACTTGTTCGCAAATAAAAGTTAATCCTTCTAACTTGACTTTTAAAATCAACTAAACACATGTTCTATATCTATATGATATTCTAACTTAATGATTTAAAACCTGAAAACACGAAAAACACCGTAAAACCGGATTTACGCCGTCGTAGTAACACCGCGGGCTGTTTTGGGTTAGTTAATTAAAAACTATGATAAACTTTGATTTAAAAGTTTTTATTCTGGGAAAATGATTTTTATTATGAACATGAAACTATATCCAAAAATTATGGTTAAACTCAAAGTGGAAGTATGTTTTCTAAAATGGTCATCTAGACGTCGTTCTTTCGACTAAAATGACTACCTTTACAAAAATGACTTGTAACTTATTTTTCCGACTATAAACCTATACTTTTTCTGTTTAGATTCATAAAATAGAGTTCAATATGAAACCATAGCAATTTGATTCACTCAAAACGGATTTAAAATGAAGAAGTTATGGGTAAAACAAGATTGGATAATTTTTCTCATTTTAGCTATGTGAAAATTGGTAACAAATCTATTCCAACCATAACTTAATCAACTTGTATTGTATATTTTGTAATCTTGAGATACCATAGACACGTATACAATGTTTCGACCTATCATGTCGACACATCTATATATATTTCGGAACAACCATAGACACTCTATATGTGAATGTTGGAGTTAGCTATACAGGGTTGAGGTTGATTCCAAAATATATATAGTTTGAGTTGTGATCAATACTGAGATACGTATACACTAGGTCGTGGATTGATTCAAGATAATATTTATCGATTTATTTCTGTACATCTAACTGTGGACAACTAGTTGTAGGTTACTAACGAGGACAGCTGACTTAATAAACTTAAAACATCAAAATATATTAAAAGTGTTGTAAATATATTTTGAACATACTTTGATATATATGTATATATTGTTATAGGTTCGTGAATCAACCAGTGGCCAAGTCTTACTTCCCGACGAAGTAAAAATCTGTAAAGGTGAGTTATAGTCCCACTTTTAAAATCTAATATTTTTGGGATGAGAATACATGCAGGTTTTATAAATGATTTACAAAATAGACACAAGTACGTGAAACTACATTCTATGGTTGAATTATCGAAATCGAATATGCCCCTTTTTATTAAGTCTGGTAATCTAAGAATTAGGGAACAGACACCCTAATTGACGCGAATCCTAAAGATAGATCTATTGGGCCTAACAAACCCCATCCAAAGTACCGGATGCTTTAGTACTTCGAAATTTATATCATATCCGAAGGGTGTCCCGGAATGATGGGAATATTCTTATATATATGCATCTTGTTAATGTCGGTTACCAGGTGTTCACCATATGAATGATTTTTATCTCTATGTATGAGATGTGTATTGAAATATGAAATCTTGTGGTCTATTGTTACGATTTGATATATATAGGTTAAACCTATAACTCACCAACATTTTTGTTGACGTTTAAAGCATGTTTATTCTCAGGTGAATACTAAGAGCTTCCGCTATTGCGTACTAAAATAAGGACAAGATTTGGAGTCCATGTTTGTATGATATTGTGTAAAAACTGCATTCAAGAAACTGATTTCGATGTAACATATTTGTATTGTAAACTATTATGTAATGGTCGTGTGTAAACAGGATATTTTAGATTATCATTATTTGATAATCTACGTAAAGCTTTTTAAACCTTTATTTATGAAATAAAGGTTATGGTTTGTTTTAAAAATGAATGCAGTCTTTGAAAAACGTCTAATATAGAGGTCAAAACCTCGCAACGAAATCAATTAATATGGAACGTTTTTAATCAATAAGAACGGGACATTTCAGGTACGGAGCAAGATATTCTCTAAAGATTTCATCGGATCCAGAATTACATGGATTCTTTGAATATAGGGTTTGGTCCTTGTATTTGTCCTTGATCTCCTTCATGGTTAACTCAATCCGTTTTTCAGTACTAAATTTTCTATTGAGCGTTCTCAACATTCCATTCTTTATTATCAAACTCTTGGTCATTTAGGCCATTTACAATTTTTACTATTTCCTCTGCATTTAATGCAGCCATATCTGATTCGTCGGTTATCAATCCGAGGTGGTTTCAAGAGAATTGTGTTTTTAGATGATTAAACGCTGATGGTAATATAAAAGATTCCCTAGTAACAATAAAAGAGCACGCATATATATATCAAAGTTATAATAAGGTTGTTTCGAACGAAAAGTCGAAGTTGACTTGCTGGAGCTGTGACAAAATTTGCTACTTTGAAAAAGAACTGCAAAGTTATTTTGGGTAATAATAACACTAAAGGTATTAGCACAGCTACTTGTAAAACGTTTACTCAGTTTCTGAGAGTTTTTCAGGTGCATAACTATATGCATCGATTTTTTTTTCCGTAGATGAAGTGCGGTTGGGTCATCTTCTCGATTGAGGTGTTTTCAAGAATTATGAAAGGTTTGAACTCAAATTGTAACCGTCAAAATACCAATGAGGTTTAAGATGAAATCAAGTGTCAACTTGAAGAATTGTTTAGTTTCATATGTTATAAACAATATTTTGATTCATTTTAATTGTCCAATATTATTAGTCCACAGTCGATAGTCCACAATTAACAGTCCAATAATTCATATATAGTTTAATTTATAATATTCGAATTAATTAATACGTATCGTGACCCGTGTACATGTCTCAGACTCGATCACAACTCAAACTATATATATTATTATAGAATTAACCTCAACCCTGTATAGCGAACTCGATCATTACAGTATATAGAGTGTCTATGGTTATTCCAAATAATATATATAGATGCGTCGATATGATATGTCAAAACCTTGTATACGTGTCCCGATATTTAGAGTGCGTAATATAAATAACAGAAATTAAATGACGATAAATAAAATTGCTAGAATTTAAATTGCGATAAATAAAATGTAATACGGAATTAACAGTTATCTAGGAACAGTTAGCTAGGATTTTGTTAGCGTGGATTCTTAACAAAATTACTCATAGTTAAATTGTCTGTTTCTAATAAATTTTATTTTGTCCAATGTTTTCTTCATTATGCCACTTGTTGGATTCTGATAGGTCAAAATCCGAATGTGAAATTGAATAAAAATGGTTATTCTACGGTGGACAAATTCGTATATCTGTGGATGTAAGTAGGATAGTAAATAACTGTTGAATCAGCTTCGACGAATGTACAGTGTAACTTATTAAGGTGAAATCTAAATATTCATCGGGTATTACCTACCCGTTAAAATATTTTCACCATTAACAGTTTGTACAAAAAAATTTTAATTACAATCTTTATGAAAATATACTTACATATATATTTTCTATAGATGTAATCATGGATTTAGTGAGTTAATATGATATTAAACTCATATGATTTACGATTAGAACTAGAGTACATAATCTCTAAAACATCAGAGATTACATATTAATCATGTCGAACGAAGATAAATGATGTAGAATGATACGTAGAACGATGATTATACTCGAGGTACAGAATGAGATGTTGAGGCATGGATTATTGATGGTACTTGTGATGTTATTGATGGTATTGTTGGTGCCGGTGATGTTACTGAAGCTGGTAAGTTTTGCACCATATTTTCCACATTGATTACTCGAGCGCGAAGTTCGTTGACTTCTCCTATTATTCCGGGTTGATTGTCGGAAGGAACGAGCGAATGAATAAGGTTTAGAATTTTAGATAGAATATAATCGTGGCAAGATACTCTGGAAATGAGTGTGAAAGTGGTGTTTCGAATAGGTTCGTCGGTAAGTGCTTCAGGTTCTTCGCCAAGAGGTGAATTCGATTGGTGGAAAGGATCTCCTTCTTCTTGTCTCCATTGATTAAGTTGACTACGAACCCATCCCCAATTTCTCCAGATTTGGTGATGACTGATTTGGTTGATCCATTTCATTTACGCTGCTTTCGGAGCTTAAGTGAAACTCCATATCGGAATAGCTGTCGGAATCCGAGGAATTCGAACTGATTGAGGGATTCATCTCGTACGATCAGATGAAGGATTTTTGATAAGAAATAGATTATAGGATGTAAATTAGTACCCTGCAATACATAATTTACATATGCATATATAATACTAAAATCTCATAAGTTACGGAGGAATCTACGGAATCTGTCAGGCAACGTTACAGTAACAGATACGCTAAGATATGAATTAGCAGATATGCTAAGATATGAATTTTGTCTATACACTAATCATGCAATCAATGCAATAAGATGTGTCTAGACTAAGGATGATAAGCAAGTGATTCTCTAAGAATGATAAGTAGGTAATTTTCGACACGAAATGATAAGCAAAACTTTTGACATGCAGACACAGTCGAAGTCCAGACTCACTAATGCATCTAAACAACTATCAGTTAGACACACTAATGCAAGACCTGGTTCGCTAAGACCACTGCTCTGATACCAACTGAAAGAACCGTTCATATACATTATAAACGATTCACAATAGTTGATTTCATCGAGAGGTATTTTACCTCTATATGATACATTTTACAAACATTGTATTCGATTTTAAAAGATAAACTTTCATTTACATCGAAAGTTGACGGCATGCATACCATTTCATAATATATCCAACTATAATTTGACTTAATAATAATCTTTGATGAACTCATTGACTCGAATGCAACGTTCTTCGAAATATGCCATGAATGACTTCAAGTAATATCTTTAAAATGAACAAATGCACAGCGGAAGATTTCTTTCATACCTGAGAATAAACATGCTTTCAAGTGTCAACCAAAAGGTTGGTGAGTTCATAGGTTTATCATAAAATAATAAAATTCATCATTTTAATAGACCACAAGATTTAAATCCTGCATGGTATAAATGGACCCGAATCCTATACCCACCTGTAATGTACATGCGATATCTTTTAAATACAGTACACCTTTCTCGTGTACGAAATCATCTTTCATAAATCTTAGTAACCGTACACATATCTTGTGCACAAAAATAACATACACATGACCTGTGTATAAAATCATTCTCTCGATACATAACATTCACTTTTCATTGCTTTCATAGCTTGGCTTGGTAACCGACCTTAACATATAATGTGAAAGGACCCATCCTAATCCATCCGGACAAAGTCCATATCGATTATAAACGATTCACAACAATTGATTACATCGCGAGGTACTTAACCTCTATATGATACATTTTACAAACATTGCATTCGTTTTTGAAAAGACAATCTTTCATTACATCGAAAGTTGACAACATGCATACCATTTCGTAATATATCTTACTATAGTTGACTTAATAATAATCTTGATGAACTCAACGACTCGAATGCAACGTCTTTTGAAATATGTCATGAATGACTCCAAGTAATATCTCTAAGATGAGCAAATGCACAGCGAAAGATTTCTTTCATACCTGAGAATAAACATACTTTAAAGTGTCAACCAAAAGGTTGGTGAGTTCATTAGTTTAACATGAATAATCATTTCATAATTTTAATAGACCACAAGATTTCATATATCCATTTCTCATAAACATACGTCCCATGCATAGAGACAAAAATATCATTCATATGGATTGAACACCTGGTAACCGACATTCACAATATGCATATAAGAATATCCCCATCATTCCGGGATCCTCCTTCGGACATGATATAAATTTCGAAGTACTAAAGCATCCAGTACTTTGGATGGGGCTTGTTGGGCCCGATAGATCTATCTTTAGAGTTCGCGTCAATTAGGGTGTCTGTTCCCTAATTCTTAGATTACCAGACTAAATAGGGGCATATTCGGTTTAATAATCCAACCATAGAATGTAGTTTCGATTACTTGTGTCTATTTCGTAAAACAGTTCTAAAAGCAGCGCATGTATTCTCAGTCCCAAAAATATATATTGCGAAAGCATTTAAAAAGGTATTAATGAAACTCACCATACTGTATTTTGTAGTAAAAATACATATAACATCATTGAACAAGTGTAAGGTTGGCCTCGGATTCACGAACCTATATTATTAATTTTTATATTAAAACATATAATCGTAATCGAACAAATTTATATATATTATTATTAATGATATAAATTTTATATTAATAAATTATATGTTATTTTATCTATTTAAATAAATAATAATTTTAATATAGTTAAGAGTTATATTATATATCTTTTTATATAAGTAATCTTTTGTTTACATAATATAGTTATAATAATACTAGAATAAGTATAATGATAGAATAATAATTTTCTTAATCATAATAATGGTTGTATTAATAATAGTTTTTATAAGAAAAATATACATATTTAAAGAAATGATACTTTTTAGTAATGATAATATTAACTGTTATTAATAACAGTACTCGTTAATGATAATCATTTTAATAAAGTGATAATATTAATAATAATACTTTTGTCAATATTAATAATACTAATAATTATAAAATGATACTAATACTAATAATATACTCATGTTAATAATAAAAGTTCTAATATTTATAAAATGATAATAATAATAATCATAATCATAATAGTGATAATAATACTTAAAATGATAAATTTGATAATATTATTAATAATACATATAATAATAACAATAATCATTTATGATAACAACAACAACAATAATAATAATAATAATAATAATAATAATAATAATAATAATAATAATAATAATAATAATAATAATAATAATAATAATAATAATAATAATAATAATAATAATTGAAATAAAAGTAAACAAAATATACCCTTTAAAGCTTTTTGTAAAAAGAACTGCCCCGGACAGGACTCGAACCCGCGACCTCACGCTAAACAAGAACTCTCCTAACCATTACTCCATCGTTTTATTTCTGATTTAATTAGTACCTAAATTCTTTTAACATCATTCTCCGTGTTCTTCTTCTTCGACAACAAAACCCACTTACATCTTCATCATCATTCTAATTAAATCATCATCATCAACAACATCATTTTCATCATCACGTATCACCTAATTATTATCGTATGTAACCATCACTAATCTAATATCATCTTCATATAAAATCACATCATCATCTATCATTAACACCGCGTATTATCATCATTCGTTCATCACCATTAACTCACTGTAACATCACTAATATCAACACTTTTCGTTGTAACAGGAACAATAAGTTCCGTTGGTGGTTCTTGAAAGGTGTCGATCATCTAATAACAACAACAAAGGGTTTGGTTTGAGTTTCACACTGAAACAGAAAATAACAAAGTTGCTAAGGCCCAATAGTGGTTTAATCAAATTCATTACCAAAGTCCATTCATAAGGTTTAAGGGACTATAGCAGCCCATCTAAATACTCGGCCCCAATCGAATTTATATCCAGGTTTTACAAATGAGTAATTCCGACAGGAGATAATGGGTGGGACTCGTCTGGCAACAAAACAACACACATCATCATCTTTAATTATTATAATATCATCAATCAATTATTTTAATGGATCATCATTTTTCTCGTTAATAATAAACAGAAAGGAACGTATTTTAGCAGGTTAGCAGCTACCTTGTTCGCAGCAGCAGTTTGTAAACGAGCAACAATTCATGTTGGTTCACGAAGGTAAACTGCAACGGTGCAGTTTAAATGAAAGGGTGTAGTGGTTTTCAAGAGAGAGAGAAAAGAGGATGAGAGAGAAAACGATGGTGGTGGTAATGGTTGAAGAGGGTGGCTTGTGGTTGTATGTTGTTATAATTAAACAGCAAAAGAAATAAAGAATTGGAAATGGGTTTGTGGTATTGGGTGAAGGTGTTGATGATGTTGGTATAAAACATAAACAATAAGTATGCAGCAGTAAAATAGTTAATACGCAACAATGGTGTGTGGGTTCTGGCCATAATAAACCGAACAGAAAACAGTTTATAGTAGTCACACATCATGATAATTGATGGTGAGGGTTCGTGTTGGTTTTGAGTGATTCATGGTGATCATGGGCTGTGATTTTGGCTCTCGTGGTGGTTAAAACCGAAGCAAGCAAGTGCAGCAATTCAACAACAAAGTAGTTGTAAATTGTATCAATAAGGTGACTGTTTGGATAATGAAATAAGCTGCAATGCATAATAGAAGACTTCGAAGGGTTGTGGTGGTATTGTGGCCTTCGGATAGAAACAAGAGAAAAATAGAAATAGATAGCAGTGAGTGGTGGTTCACGAAATGGGTGAAAGTTTGAAGGTAAGTGATTGAATGAACTTTGTTAATCAATTGTGGGTAATCGATTGTGTATATGGAGAAGTGAGGTGGGTCGTTTGAACTAGACAGAAATAATATACAAAGAAAAAAATGAAAGTGATGCCTAATTGAAATTGATTGCATCTGATGCATACATCTAACAAATTTTGTTTTGTAGCTAATATATAATTCCATATGTAATCAAGATTAGAGACAGAAGTACTAAATTTAACACAGTAGGATAGCTGTTGGTAACCAAATTCGTACGATTCCTCACCTTTATGCTTTATTTAATTAATATCAATAATTATATAAATAATAATAATAATAATTATATTAATAATAACAATATTGTATAATGTTAAAGAAATGATAATTGTTACATTTATTAATGATAATAATAATAGATTGTATTATTTTCTAACTATAATAATAATAAGGATTTTAAATAGTAATAACATTAATATCACAAATTACAAGTATTATATTTTATATCTATAATAAATAATAATAACATTCATACTTCTCATATTGATATTAATACTAATATTTATTTCAATGAGAGTAATAATAATATAGTAACTATATTTTAACTTGTAATTACTTTTAATGTAGTAATATTACAATTTATTAATTATGTAATACTTATCTTATATAATCACATATTTGAATATATATATATATATATATATATATATATATATATATATATATATATATATATATATATATATATATATATATATATATATCATCTATATATTTTATCAATATACATATAGTAATAATTATGTTTATATATAATATGGATATTCAAACTACTATAATTATGTTTTACATATCCAGATTCATTACTTAGATAGATGTATCAATTATATATATCAAAACAATTTTAAATTCAAAGTATGACTTTATACAATTTACACTTTGTTACTCGTTTGAAAAATTATGTTCGAAATCAAATAAGTAACAAGTTTTAGTTATTTATCCTTCTTAATAACTAAATCACATATTAGTTCTCTATTATATTAATTTTACAATATCTAATTATGTATATGTATAGTTACTTACATGTATATTTCTATTTGCATTTATAGATTCGTGAATCGTCGGAAACAGTTAAAGGTCAATTGAATATATGAAACAGTTCAAAATTTTCGAGACTCAACTTTATAGACTTTGCTTATCGTGTCGAAATCATATAAAGATTCAGGTTTAAATTTGATCGGAAATTCTCGGGTCGTCACAGTACCTACCCGTTAAAGAAATTTCGTCCCGAAATTTTAGTGAGGTGGTCATGGCTAACAACAAAAATGTTTTCATGACAAATATGAGTTGATAAATTGAGTTTTATCCTCATTGAGTAATATGGATAAAAATAATTCGATTATACGAAGCGTACGAGGGAAGATATCACAAAAGAGTGAAATGAATAAATGAAATCTTGTTTTAACTTTTTACGTTGTCTTGGTTGAATTTAAAGAAAAATCTTCGAAATCTAAAAGATTTGATTTTTCGGCGAATAAGGAAATTAAGATCTCTATAATTAAATGCGGTGATCTGCCTTGATTATTCTGTCTGATATTTCCATTATAAATTATACTCTTCCGTTCCTTTATTCTCACCATTCATATACTTTCTTCCTTAGTTCATACATCCAGAAGATTGTGAAAATGCTTAATCCAGTTCTAATCCTTGATATTTTCCTAATTATTATTTCTGTCCTCCTTCTTTTCAACCTTCCACCAGAAGAATCTGCTTACTTCTACTATGCTCTAGGGATTATTGTGTTTATAATCCTCCCGTGTCTTTATATTGCTATACGCACTGATATCCACAGTTTGCAATTTCGTTGTTGTTGTTGGGCTTTATATTTTCCCTTATATATCGGAGCTTCATGCTCTTGTTTTCTCTTCCCGACTTTAAATCAAGCGAATAATGGTCCAGAATTCGTAAGTATAAGTTTCAGAATGAACATTGTTAATGTCCTAATAAAGAAACGGTAATAACACAATTTGACTTGTCAAATTACCAGAATTCAAGGAAAGATAGGACTATCAAGAAAAATATGTTCTTGATATATTTATAGATTAGACAGAACGTAAGAGTCGTGTAACATGGCACATGATGACGTTATGATCTGTGAATCATCACATTCCATTTAGAAACTCAGCATGACTTACTGTAATATAATCACGTTGATCAAGTGTCATTATATTATACTAACTCATGCACCGGTTCCCAACATTACTTCAATAATATTCATATTTTAGACTCAAAAGTTTACAGAATATAGAAACTAACAGTTTCTATATGATGTAACACTGATATCATGAAGAGATTAATGATTCAGATAAGAATAGTTATGCAAATATCTTCAGAAATATGGAGGATATTTATAATGAAGGATACGTTGATATCTTGGAATTTCTAATATCGAAGGACGGTGAAGAAAATCTGTTCGCAAGAGTTTAGAGTCAAAAGCAAGGTATTCGCTAAAGATTTCAGCAGGCATTGAATCATTTGGATTTCTTTGAAGTCAAACTTATTCTTTGTGATTTGTCCACGGCTTCTTTCATAGTTTCGCATAATCTGCTTTTCGGTATTAAATTTTCTATTGAATGTTCCCAATATAATGATACACAGGAAGCACGAAGAGGTATATAATTTCGGACGAGAATATTTATGAAAATATCCTCAGAAATATCGAAGATATTTGTGATGATATTTTGGGAATTTCTAAGTTCGATGGTTGATGGATAAAGATTTTCCGCAAGATTTTAACATGACTTCGGAGCAAGATATTCTCTAAAGATTTCAACGGATCCAGAATTATCTGGATTCTTTGAATATATGGTATGGTCCTTGTATTTGTCCTTGGTCACCTTCATGGTTATCTCAATCCGTTTTCCAGTTTCAACTTTTCTGAGCTTTTCCAACATACTATTCTTTATCATTAAACGTCTGACGATTAAGGTCATTTACGGTTGTCTACGGTTTCTGCTGCTTCATTCAGCTTTTTCAACATTCAGAGTATTGATTTGTAGATTGAGTGCTGTTCAGGATTTCATAATGAAAGACCATTATTCTAAGAGATTAATGTTATACATATAACTGTTGATGTAGATATGCTGTGAGTTTTCAAAGTACTAATTGCTGATTCCCGGTAATGGGTATGGCAGTTCTCGTTACAAGATGCGGATGAGTATATGATAGGATTTCAATGAATAAATATAATAATTTGTCGGAGAGATTTAAACCAATAAGCAACGAGGTTGCTGGTATGTCTGCTGGTAATATGGTGGAATATAAAAGAATTCTCCAGTATCAGAAGGATAATCGTATATATCAGGATTTATAGTAAGGCTACTTCGAATGAAAAGTCGAAGTTGACCTGCTGGAGCTGTGACAAAATTGGCTACTTTGAAAAGGGATCGCAAAGTAATTTTTGCTAATAAATGCCAAAGGATCTGACGCGGCTACGTGTTAAACTTTTACTCAATTGTCGAGAGTTTCTTAGGTGCATAACTATATGCATAAATCTTTTCTTCCGTAGATGAAGTGCGGTTGATTCATCCTATCGTTTGAGGTGTTTTCAAGAATCATGAAAGGTTTGAACGCAGATTGTAATCATCAAGATACTAATGAAGTTTAGAATGAAATCAAGTGGCAAACTTGAAAAATTGTTTAGTTTCATATGTTATAATCAATATTTTAATTCATTTTAATTGTCCAATGTTGATAGTTCACAATTAGCAGTGTACAAATAATAATTCATATATAGTTTACTATATAATATTCAAATTAATTAATACGTATCGTGACCCGTGTACATGTCTCTGACTCGATCACAACTCAAAGTATATATATTATTTGAGAATCAACCTCAACCCTGTATAGAGAACTAGATTATTACTGCATATAGAGTGTCTATGGTGATTCCAAATAATATATATAGATGCGTCGATATGATATGTCAAAACCTTGTATACGTGTCCCGATATTTAAAGTGCGTAAAATAAATACAGAAATTAAATGACGATAAATAAAATTACAAGAATTAAAGTTGCGATAAAATAAATTGCGATAAATAAAATGTAATCAGTTAGCTAGGAACAGTTAGCGTGTATTCTTAACAAAATTTCTCAAAGTTAATTTATTTGTTTCTAACAAATTTTATTTTGTCAAATGTTTTCTTCATTATGCCACTTGTTGGATTCTGATAGATCAAAATCCAAATATGAAATTGAATGAAATTGGTTATTCTGCAGTGAACGGATACGTATATCTGTGGATGTAAGTAGGATAGTAAATGACTGCTGAATCATATTCGAAGAATGTACAGTGTAACTTATTAATGTGAAATCTAAATATTCCTCGGGTATTACCTACCCGTTAAAATATTTTCACCATTAACAATTTGTATAAAAGAATTATTAATTACATTCTTTATGAAAACATATATACATATGTATTTTCTTCAGATGTAATCAGGGATTTAATGAGTTAATATGATATTAAACTCATTTGATTTACGGCTAGAACTACAGTACATAATCTCTAAAACATTAGAGATTACATAATCACCATGAAGGACGAAGATAGTTTATGTAGAATGATTCATAGAACGATGATCATGCCTGAGGTATAGAGTGCGAGGTTGAGATGTTCAATGATGTTGTTGTTGTTGGTACTGATTGTGCTGCTGGTACTGCTGATGGTGGTACTGTTGCTGTTGGTGCTACAAGTGTTGTTGTTGCTAAGGTTGGTGATGATGTTGGTGTAGTAAGTATAGCTTGTAGATCACGCACCATTCTTGTCAGGTTTTCTATCCTATCCTCTATCATATCTATCCATCCACTCATCTGATTCGATAGATCTTGATTATCAATTCGAAGTTCCCTAACTTCTTCTAATATTCCCCTTCGATTGGTATTCGGAAGTAGAGGTTGAATATTTTCTGAGATTGCAGTAACGTGACCTTCGAGGTGGAAAACTTTAACAAGAAGGGTGAATACAGTGTTGCGCATAGGTTCACCGGTGAGTACATCATTTTCTCCGATGTTAGGAGGCAAGTTTGGTTCGCGGTAGGGCTCGCCTTCTTCATTTCTCCATCGAGTGAGTAAGTCTCGGACCCACCCCCATTTCCTCCAGAAAGAAAAATAACTAAATGGTTGAGGTACTTCTGGTTCATTGACTTCGGAGTCTGCTTCAATATACATCTCGAAATCGCTTCCGAAACTAATGGAATCCAAGCTAGGTGTAGGATTCATCTCTCACGATCAGTTAAAGGGTTTTGATATGAAATGATTTTTTTTTTTTTTTTGAATATCGATTGATATTTTAATTATATATATAGAATATCTATACATACTTCCAAAGATCCCGTGAATTACGGAGAAAATTAAGGAAACGTGTCAGATAAAGTATACAGTGACAGATTCGCTAAGATATGGATTTTGTCTATACACTATTCATGCAATCATTGCAGTAAGATGTGTCTAGACTAAGAATAATAAGTAGGTAATTTTCTAAGGATGATAAGCAGATGATTTCCGACTAAAATGATAAGCAAAACTTTTGACATGCAGACACGGTCGAAGTCCAGACTCACTAATGCATCCTAACGACTTATCAGTTATACACACTAATGCAGACCTGGTTCGTTAAGACCACCGCTCTGATACCAACTGAAAGGACCCGTCCTAATCCATCCGGACAAAGTCCATATCGATTATAAACGATTCACAACAATTGATTACATCGCGAGGTACTTAACCTCTATATGATACATTTTACAAACATTGCATTCGTTTTTGAAAAGACAATCTTTCATTACATCGAAAGTTGACAACATGCATACCATTTCGTACTATATCTTACTATAATTGACTTAATAATAATTTTGATGAACTCAACGACTCGAATGCAACGTCTTTTGAAATATGTCATGAATGACTCCAAGTAATATCTCTAAGATGAGCAAATGCACAGCGAAAGATTTCTTTCATACCTGAGAATAAACATACTTTAAAGTGTCAATCAAAAGGTTGGTGAGTTCATTAGTTTAACATGAATAATCATTTCATAATTTTAATAGACCACAAGATTTCATATATCCATTTCTCATAAACATACGTCCCATGCATAGAGACAAAAATATCATTCATATGGATTGAACACCTGGTAACCGACATTCACAATATGCATATAAGAATATCCCCATCATTCCGGGATCCTCCTTCGGACATGATATAAATTTTGAAGTACTAAAGCATCCGGTACTTTGGATGGGGCTTGTTGGGCCCGATAGATCTATCTTTAGAGTTCGCGTCAATTAGGGTGTCTGTTCCCTAATTCTTAGATTACCAGACTAAATAGGGGCATATTCGGTTTAATAATCCAACCATAGAATGTAGTTTCGATTACTTGTGTCTATTTCGTAAAACAGTTCTAAAAGCAGCGCATGTATTCTCAGTCCCAAAAATATATATTGCGAAAGCATTTAAAAAGGGATTAATGAAACTCACCATACTGTATTTCGTAGTAAAAATACATATAACATCATTGAACAAGTGTAAGGTTGGCCTCGGATTCACGAACCTATATTATTCATTTTTATATTAAAACATATAATCGTAATCGAACAAATTTATATATATTATTATTAATGATATAATTTTTATATTAATAAATTATATGTTATTTTATCTATTTAAATAAATAATAATTTTAATATAGTTAAGAGTTATATTATATATCTTTTTATATAAGTAATCTTTTGTTTACATAATATAGTTATAATAATACTAGAATAAGTATAATGATAGAATAATAATTTTCTTAATAATAATAATGGTTGTATTAATAATAGTTTTTATAAGAAAAATATACATATTTAAAGAAATGATACTTTTTAGTAATGATAATATTAACTGTTATTAATAACAGTACTCGTTAATGATAATCATTTTAATAAAGTGATAATATTAATAATAATACTTTTGTCAATATTAATAATACTAATAATTATAAAATGATACTAATACTAATAATATACTCATGTTAATAATAAAAGTTCTAATATTTATAAAATGATAATAATAATAATCATAATCATAATAGTGATAATAATACTTAAAATGATAAATTTGATAATATTATTAATAATACATATAATAATAACAATAATCATTTATGATAACAACAACAACAACAACAATAATAATAATAATAATAATAATAATAATAATAATAATAATAATAATAATAATAATAATAATAATAATAATAATAATTGAAATAAAAGTAAACAAAATATACCCTTTAAAGCTTTTTGTAAAAAGAACTGCCCCGGACATGACTCGAACCCGCGACCTCACGCTAAACAAGAACTCTCCTAACCATTACTCCATCGTTTTATTTCTGATTTAATTAGTACCTAAATTCTTTTAACATCATTCTCCGTGTTCTTCTTCTTCGGCAACAAAACCCACTTACATCTTCATCATCATCAACAACATCATTTTCATCATCACGTATCACCTAATTATTATCGTATGTAACCATCACTAATCTAATATCATCTTCATATAAAATCACATCATCATCTATCATTAACACCGCGTATTATCATCTTTCGTTCATCACCATTAACTCACTGTAACATCACTAATATCAACACTTTTCATTGTAAAAGGAACAATAAGTTCCGTTGGTGGTTCTTGAAAGGTGTCGATCATCTAATAACAACAACAAAGGGTTTGGTTTGAGTTTCACACTGAAACAGAAAATAACAAAGTTGCTAAGGCCCAATAGTGGTTTAATCAAATTCATTACCAAAGTCCATTCATAAGGTTTAAGGGACTATAGAAGCCCATCTAAATACTCGGCCCCAATCGAATTTATATCCAGGTTTTACAAATGAGTAATGCCGACAGGAGATAATGGGTGGGACTCGTCTGGCAACAAAACAACACACATCATCATCTTTAATTATTATAATATCATCAATCAATTATTTCAATGGATCATCATTTTTCTCGTTAATAATAAACAGAAAGGAACGTATTTCAGCAGGTTAGCAGCTACCTTGTTCGCAGCAGCAGTTTGTAAACGAGCAACAATTCATGTTGGTTCACGAAGGTAAACTGCAACGGTGCAGTTTAAATGAAAGGGTGTAGTGGTTTTCAAGAGAGAGAGAAAAGAGGATGAGAGAGAAAACGATGGTGGTGGTAATGGTTGAAGAGGGTGGCTTGTGGTTGTATGTTGTTAGAATTAAACAGCAAAAGAAATAAAGAATTGGAAATGGGTTTGTGGTATTGGGTGAAGGTGTTGATGGTGTCGGTATAAAACATAAACAATAAGTATGCAGCAGTAAAATAGTTAATACGCAACAATGGTGTGTGGGTTCTGGCCATAATAAACAGAACAGAAAATAGTTTATAGTAGTCACACATCATGATAATTGATGGTGAGGGTTCTTGTTGGTTTCGAGTGATTCATGGTGATCATGGGCTGTGATTTTGGCTCTCGTGGTGGTTAAAACCAAAGCAAGCAAGTGCAGCAATTCAACAACAAAGTAGTTGTAAATTGTAGCAATAAGGTGACTGTTTGGATAATGAAATAAGCTGCAATGCATAATAGAAGACTTCGAAGGGTTGTGGTGGTATTGTGGCCTTCGGATAGAAACAAGAGAAAAATAGAAATAGATAGCAGTGAGTGGTGGTTCACGAAATGGGTGAAAGTTTGAAGGTAAGTGATTGAATGAACTTTGTTAATCAATTGTGGGTAATCGATTGTGTATATGGAGAAGTGAGGTGGGTCATTTGAACTAGACAGAAATAATATACAAAGAAAAAAATGAAAGTGATGCCTAATTGAAATTGATTGCATCTGATTCATACATCTAACAAATTTTGTTTTGTAGCTAATATATAATTCCATATGTAATCAAGATTAGAGACAGAAGTACTAAATTTAACACAGTAGGATAGCTGTTGGTAACCAAATTCGTACGATTCCTCACCTTTATGCTTTATTTAATTAATATCAATAATTATATAAATAATAATAATAATAATAATTATATTAATAATAACAATATTGTATAATGTTAAAGAAATGATAATTGTTACATTTATTAATGATAATAATAATAGATTGTATTATTTTCTAACTATAATAATAATAAGGATTTTAAATAGTAATAACATTAATATCACAAATTACAAGTATTATATTTTATATCTATAATAAATAATAATAACATTCATACTTCTCATATTGATATTAATACTAATATTTATTTCAATGAGAGTAATAATAATATAGTAACTATATTTTAACTTGTAATTACTTTTAATGTAGTAATATTACAATTTATTAATTATGTAATACTTATCTTATATAATCACATATTTGAATATATATATATATATATATATATATATATATATATATATATATATATATATATATATATATATATATATATATATATATATATATATATATATATATATATATATATATATATATATATATATATATATATATATATATATATATATATATATATATATATATATATATATATATATATATATCATCTATATATTTTATCAATATACATATAGTAATAATTATGTTTATATATAATATGTATATTCAAACTACTATAATTATGTTTTACAAATCCAAATTCATTACTTAGATAGATGTATCAATTATATATATCAAAACAATTTTAAATTCAAAGTATGACTTTATACAATTTACACTTTGTTACTCGTTTGAAAAATTATGTTCGAAATCAAATAAGTAACAAGTTTTAGTTATTTATCCTTCTTAATAACTAAATCACATATTAGTTCTCTATTATATTAATTTTACAATATCTAATTATGTATATGTATAGTTACTTACATGTATATTTCTATTTGCATTTATAGATTCGTGAATCGTCGAAAACAGTTAAAGGTCAATTGAATATATGAAACAGTTCAAAATTTTCGAGACTCAACTTTATAGACTTTGCTTATCGTGTCGAAATCATATAAAGATTCAGGTTTAAATTTGATCGGAAATTCTCGGGTCGTCACATAATGCGCATAATAATATCCCCAAAACAGAACATCTCGTCTGTATAATAATCATATAAACTTCGAAGTACTAAACACCACGCCCACTAGTTCTTCCGTCTAGTGAACATTCTGGGTGGGGGTGTTAAACCCGGTAGCTACCTTTAGGATTCGCGTCAATTAGGCGTGCACTAATTCTCAAAATTAGTGATGTTCCCTAATTCTTAGGTTACCAAGCAATAATAATCAGGGGAAAAATATTCATATCAATTGTGGCAATTATCACGTCCACATAATTCAATGGTGGCAATTAGCACGTCCACATAATTCATTCGAGGAATGTTTTGCTTGTGTCTATCTCGTCAAACATTTATAAAAGCATTTCATGTATTCGCAGTTCAAAATATATTTCAAAAGCATTTAATAAGGCAGTTGTAAAAGCAGCGCATGTATTCTCAGTTCCAAAAATGTAAAGAGTAAAAGGGAGCAAATGAACTCACCATACTATATTTTGTAGTAAAAATACATATGCCATCATTTATCAAGTGTAGGGTTGACCTCGGATTCACGAACCTATATTGTTTATATATATATTAACACATATAATTAACATTTAATAAAAATCAAACCCGTTTCTACATATTAATTATATCTTACTTATTTAAAATAGTAATACAATATTTATATAGTTATCATATATATTTGATATATTTTTATATAAACAACTTTTGGTTTGTTAAAATAATAATTTTAGTAATACTAAAACAGTATTGATAATAATAATATTTAGGTTTTATAATGAAATATTAATTTTTGATAATAATAATACTAGTTATTTTATTTGTAGTAATCATAATAATGATAATAATAATATATTGAAATTAATGATACTTATAATAATGATAATACTAGGAATAAAAATAATAATAATAACAATATTAATAATAATGATAAAGTTATGTTTAATGATAAAAATAAAAAAATAATAATAATAATAATAAGAGTAGTCATAATACTACCTCACATGAAAAAGCTCCAAAAAGAAAAATGACTGCCCATGCTCGGGCTCGAACCCTAGACCTCTTGCTAATCCAATAACATCTCAAACCTGCTGCTCTGCCATTGTCTTTCTGTTTTAACTTATAACTTAATTGTTTTTAACTCGTGTCTTTCTATTCTCCTTATTCGTTAACATAGATCGACCAGGGTAATACCCATTAATAAAACCAAAATGCTGTAACTCATAACCATCTAACCAAACCCAATTTCAAAGGCCCTAGTTTTGCAGCCCAACTATCAAATTAACTTGGCCCAAGTTTAATTGAAATTTATGATCTTTTAGAAAGAATTCGAAGGGTGAGCTGGGCAACAGAAATATTGGAATTGCAGATGTCTTCATGTCGCTCCATCATGCATCACATACACTTAAATTTTGTGGTCGGCTATTTTGGATTACTAGTCCCACTTGTTAAACTATTTTACGAATAATACTACCCCAATATGCAATACACTCATAATCGATTTTTGTCTCATCATTAGTTCACAACCTTATTCTAATCAAAGTGGTGTTCAATCAATTTAATCATGGCAAGCAACAATCTCAACTACCCACTCCACAAATCACGGTCCCTATTCAAAGCATACAAAAATATATACGGTTTCTTTTCTTAAATCAAATCGTGGGGCACCATGACACAAGTTGCCAACATGAATTGATGGAATTTTCTGTAGGTGGAAATATAATAACCGAAATAAATAGAAACAAAAGGTAGTGGTTCGGTTTACTTTATTGTACATCATCATTTATATATTCCAATGGATCATTATCTTTCTCGTTATTTAGTAGAAACAGGAAGAGAAATTTTAAACGCAGCTGTGACGGTTTAACGAGTTGAGTGGTGATATTTGGGTCTGCGTGTGAAGCTTTGACAGAAACCAAACACTTGCAGCAGGTAATAATAATTTAGTGGGTTTAGTGGTGGTTTAAATGGGTTAGAAAACGAAGATAAAGAAAGAATTATAGAGAGAGAGCTGGTGAGGGAGAGAGAGTAAAGTGTGGTGATAATAAACAATGATGATTCATCATGGTTGCTAGTTCACAGTGGAAAAGATTGAGGGTGTACGACAAGAAGTAAGCAGTAACAACATTCGGTTGTAACAGGTATCGAGTAAAAATAAAATATAATTCGAGCAGGAGTATGAATGGTAGTCCAAGAAGAAGATGAGTAGTACCAGTTTACAACAATAGCCATTTGAGCTGCAGTTTGTTTATTCGATAATGATGGATGATGATAGTTCTAATGGTAGTGGTTTATAACGGGTTAAAGCCAAACAGAAAGTGGATGTTGTAGCAGTCACCATTGTAATCGAATAACAGGTGTAGTAGTTTATCCCCTAGTTCGTCCATGGTGATGATTATCACGATGAAGAAATAACAAGAAATAAGTGGTGGTTGTGATTGGATGATCATTCGATCTAAACCGAAATAAATTCATTAGTAGTAGCAGATGTTAACGGTTTAAAGAAGGTAAGGTTGTTGGTGATGAAAGGTGAACGAATTACTAAGTACATAATTGGATTGTTTTATATATCAATGTGGATAATTGGATTAGTCAGACAACGAGTACAGAAAATAAGTAAAAAGAATTCAAGTTGAATCGTGATTGATAACTGAATTTACTGGGTGTTGTATTGTAGTGATTTGGAGTCGACAAGCAAAATATTCATGAACAGGAGATGATGCAAAAGTCTCAAAAATCAGATTGTGATATCTTACAGAATCAAGCCTTATATCTGATTTTACATAAATAAATATATTAATAATAGTAATATTAATAATAATAATAATAATAATAATAATAATTATAATAATAATAATAGTTTATAATAATCCTAACAACTACTAATAATAAAATAAAATAACTATTAATAACACTCTTAAATATGATATTATTAATGATAATAATAATTTGTATTATTTTCTAATACTAATAATGATAATGATAATAATAATACTTCATAATAAATGATAATGGTAATAATAATATTTAATAACAATACTAATAAAAATTATAATTACTAATTATAATAATAATGATTTTAATAATGACAATAATAATATTAGTAATTATAAGACTTTACATGTATTAACCTTTATATTTATATATAAAAAAATAATTTAACAAATTGTGATATTAGCATTTAGGTTTGTAATAATAATGGAAGTACTAATAATATTAGTATAACAATTATACTTTTAAACTTGTAATTGATTTGATGTAATATTTAATAGGTTTGTAATATACATAATATCTTTTATCAAATATTGAATGTTTATAATTATATATATATATATATATATATATATATATATATATATATATATATATATATATATATATATATATACACCATTATTTATATAAATAGATATCATAAATATGAATATTCATAGCAATTTAATTATTCTGTTCATTAGTTTATATTTTTACTTTTAATTGATTAAATTTTATTACTTCTAATTATTATATATACTTTTGTTTATATTTATATATACATATATATATATATATATATATATATATATATATATATATATATATATATACTCATGTACATATATACACTTATTTATATAACTATATATATTTATTTGTAACGAATTGTTCGTGAATCGTCGGTAATGGTCGAAGGTAATTGCATACATGAACATAGTTTACAAATTTTAATATTCAACATTACAGACTTTGCTTATCGTGTCGAAATCGCATTAAGATTAAGTTTAAATTTGGTCGGAAATCTCCGGGTCGTCACATGTAAGGGGCCGAACGGGAGAAGTTTGGAGAATTCGTAAAAGATATGTAATTGGTTTGACCGGCAACTGGTTGTGATGTTTCACTTCTTTGTTTTGATTCTTGTTGTGCTTTGGTTGTAGTTTTTGTGTTTTTTTTGTTTGCTAGTTAATTCTTAGCTTGGTTCATTTTGTTGTATTTGTTTTGTCATGCTCGTTGGATTCTTGGATTCTCTCGGTTGTAATTGGGGCTTCATTTTTTTTATGAAGTATTCCATATTTTTTTTAGAATGGCAATTTGGGCATCAAATCTTCTCATTTGCTACCTACTCACCCATTAAGAAGAACCTCCTCGCATCCATTGCGCAAAGCATACCCGGAATGCTTTAGGCTAACTGCTTGACACGCACAGAGTGAAGGATACAAGAGACACAACGTTGGAGAAAACTACCCCCCAGAATTTAAACCTGCACCTATTTTTTCAAGGATACAAGTCCAGAACCAACTGAAATTTTTTACCACTTAACAAATAGTTCGGTGGTAGTTTTCCATATTAGTTATATGAAGTTTTCGTTTTTTCCGCTAAAAAACTACTCAGTTTGTTCGTAATTCCTTTAAACAAAATGAAATGAATTTATGCATGCCAACAATAATGTTAATTATGATATTTGAAACAATTTGTAACTAATACAAATAATAACAAATACCCACTATGTAAGGTGTAAGATATGGAAATATGAGATGTATTTAAACTTGAAAAATGAAAAATCTCTACCTTGATATGTTGTAATCTTTGTGTTAAGAACGAGTATAGAAAGCCCGCGCTTCGCTGCGGGGTGATTTTTGTCTGTTAATGGTCGATTAACTATACGTAAAAACGGTTAACGGTTAGTTAATTGAACGTTTAAAGAAAAGGAATGAAAAGAGAGGTGGATAAATAAGTGGAAAAAATATGTCGGTTAACGATTCATTAATGGACGCTTTAGGTTTATGGATCTCCGCATTCATATAGGGAAGCTGCACGTTTGTTTGGATCGCCTTCATAAATAAAGTTTAAGTAATACAATAAAAATACTTTAATGGATATCCAAACACTACTAAAGAATTCATTATGCTTCAATAAATAGATGGCTAATTCAAAATTGTAAAAAAAAAAAAAAAATTGTAATAAAAAGAAATTTAGGTCTTAATGTATATTATTTTGAGCCAAACTCATCTATTCTATTCTTATATTTGTCTAAAAAAGTGATGTCATAAAAAGTCTTCCCCTTGCTTAAAAAAAATAAAAATAAAAAAAGAAAAAAAACTAGAGCTTTTGCTAATGTCATCAAAGAGTGATTATTTTTAATTAAATAAAATTACTACAACTAGTAAAAGGCTAACAAAGATTGGGAGAAAAAAAAAATACCGATAAACATATCTCTGGCTTGCACGCTTGAAAGAAGGATACAGCAGCCTTTTATCTTGGAAAAGTAATTTTATGCACGCTATAGATTTGATGCTCTACAGTCAAAAATCACATATTTCAAATATCTATTGTTTCTTCATCTTCTTCTATCATTTTCAAATTCTCTTAAATCTTTGATTCAATTGAAGGCGCTGGATTAACAAATCTTTTACAAATCTGATTACGATACGAGCAATCAGAAAACTTATTTTGATTTCTTGCCCTAATTCCGATAAACACACGTTCTATGAGGTAACAATTTTTCATCCATCTTCTTCAATCTTTGTACCTGTTGGATCTTTGAATGAAATTGATGAGGTAACAATTTTCTTCATCTTCATTTAGGTATTGAAATTGATTCATGCTTATGGAAATGGTTCAAATTAGGGTTCATAATCAATTGAATTGGTTCATAAAATACAAATTAGGGTTCATAATCAATTGAATTGGTACCAGAAAATTATTGCAGCGTCTGCCATGGTGTTCAAGTATGATTCTTAATCTCTTTTTATTCATTCATACTAAATCATCAATATTTATATTTGTAACTTCTGAATCAGTTTGAGTTGTTTGATTTTTATTCAGTGTGCAGATAAGAAGATGAGTAATGACTAAGTGATGAAGAATTTAGAGTAGGTAAATATTTAACAGAAGTGGATAACAGAATTGGAGTGATGAACCGGTCTTCCTTATCAGGTAGCTTTTGTTTTTCATATTTTTGCTGATTTATAAATTTTATTCATGCTTCTATTTTCGTACATTGTTTGTGGTTCACAATTTTTTTCAGTGATTCTTAAATCCAAAATATTCTTCAAAATTATGTTTGCAAGGTATACGAGGAGAGAGGCTAAAAGAAAGGTTAGTTTTTTTTATTGAATATGAACATGATGCACACCACATGTTTGATGAAATGTCTACACCAAAAGAGGTAAAGGTGAATTTGGTGTTGTAGGTTAACTATTTGGTAATTAGTAAAACTTCACCCAAAAGCAAGTGGTTGGATGAAAGTTTCAAATTTTTTATAATATATTGGTTTGTTCTCGATTTACTTTTTAAGAACTTGAATGATAAAACTTCAGTTAAAACTTAAAACAGCTGAAATTGATTCTGAAGATGGCTGGCCAAATTAACCATGATATAACATTGATAGTTGTTTCATGTTTATGATGTACAACGATTTCAAATCTGCATTTATATGACATTGATAGTTGTTTCATGTTTCTCATGTTTCTAATTTAATGTTTGCTTGCTTTATATCGATAATTTTTATAACCGACATCTTTTTTCAGAGTTATGTTGATGCATTGTTGAACTACACTCCTTAAAGAATGGTGAAATTTTAAGCAGTTACATAACACTTCAGCTAAAGAACTTAATCGGTTTTTGTTACACTTGGGCTGTTGTAATATCTTTGTAGATTTGGAGATTGAGGACCAATGCCAAACGTGCAGGTGATTTTTATTCCTTTTTTTTCATAGATAAGGTATAACAATACTTATGTGAAATTGTACATTTGTATCACTTCCATACAGTATTGTCTAAAATGACCAATGGTAACCTGCAGGCACTTCAACAAAGGCTGTTTGTAGAGGCGTTGTTGACACATAGAACAAATATACGGTTATAAAAAAGGTATGTGCTTCAGCTTATGGGTTTTGATGTGAGTTTGGAAAGTGATCATGTAAAAGTAACATAGCTGAAGCAAGACAGGATTATAAAGCTTTTGTGAGAAATGTGCTTCAGTGTATAACAAAGAAAAAATTTGATGAATATTATGGTTGGCCTTATATGGCAACTGAAACCAGTTGAGAAGGGTTTTTAGAATTGAACTATGTGCTTACCATGGAGTCTTTACTTCATAACAATAGACTCAGATTCTGATGTGTGTAGTGCAAATATATGATTTTTATTTCCTAAAAATTGGTTTTTTTGCATATTATAGATCTGGACTATAAGAAATGTTTGGATTTGAAGACTCTTTTGAATATGATATTGATTTTGTTATATTAAGGCTTTTAGTGGTCTATTTATTTTATAGGAGTATAAATTATGTTATTTATAATAATTATTTGAAATTCTTAGTTATCGATGTGCGGCAATTTGGAATGCTAAACATATTTCATCCAATCTTTTGATCAAAATTGAGTTCCTCCAGGTACTTGACACAGTCACCATCCACCCATCTTAGAATGTATTACGGTGTATTTATTTTATATTAAAAAAATTTTTCTCATATACACGAGGTTGATCCGTTGATGTTATTCAACCTTTTTATATTGGATTTAAAGTTAAGGTTTCAGTAAAATTATTTGGTTGATTACAAACTGTAATATAATTTTAGTTTTTTATTTTTATGGTAAGCAGGAAAGCAAATGTTTGGTTTAGGGATGGGTAATGGCAAGGAAATGGTGGTGCTGGTACAATTTTAACACTTACAAGATTTGTATGTCCTTATGGTGACAGAAGTGTTTACTTAAGTATTTTTCTTTTACAGGGTAAGATTTTTATTATCATGTCATTTTTGACTTATTTAGTTGCATTAAAAAGTGTTTATGATAATGTATATATAAATATAAGTGAATAGACTTAATGGTTTTTTTCTACTTGATGATATATCTGTATGTGCATTTTGTAAAGGTTGAGGGTTGTCCTCATTTTAACTTGCTGCATATCTTGAGGTTTTAATATTACATTCAGATAGACATGTTTTAATGTTCTTTTTGTCCTCTTAAATCATAGCTCTACCCATTTCATGAACAAAAATTTGAAATAATAGTCATATGTTTTGACCCGTTTGAACTTATCTATTATTTTATTATTATTTATTATTATATTATATATTATATATTATATTATATTATATATTCTATTAAAAGGGGATAAGAATGATGTCATTACAACTTACTTGCAAATACATTCATATGCAACTTCCTTGGAAGTTGAAGGTTAGGATATTGAGTTTTTGTCGAATTGACGAATTATGCTATTTTATCTACATGTTGATTATAAGATTCACATTTTGATTAAATAATATTCGTCAACTATAACATATCATTTCCTGATTTTTCTTTAAAATCCCGTGAGTTTACGGGTATTTGCACTAGTTTTAAGAAAACAAATACTCTAAAATCTAAATCCACTCCATTCCCTTAAAATCCTTATTTGTTGAGCGTCTCTGTCCCTTTTTTATTAACCCTAATTAATTTTTATTAACCCTAAATCAAAAAAAAAACCTTCAACCCAAATATTCACGCTTCTGCCTCGTCGCTTCTGCCTCGTCGCTGCTGCCATAACTCTGCCGAAGCCATCCAACTCTGGCCGCCTCCTTCTACCAACTAACTCCGACTACGACGCACCTCCGTCTACCAACCCAACTCCGTCAATGATCTCCGCTGATGTGCGCGATCTTTACCCAAGTTGTGATTAAAGTCTTACATTTAAAGTGGTGAGTAACATAAATAGTCGGTGTTAATGTACCAACTCAACAACTACTAAAATGAGAATAGATCACACTCATTTTTTGACTCCTTTTATAATCTTTATTCAATAGAAAATTGTAACTGTACGTTTTTATTTTATAATCGAATTCTTATTTAATTTATTTATCCCACGTATTAGAAGAGAAGCAATCTGCAGTCGTTTTGCCGGAATCGTCTTCTCCGGTGTCTTGTTTGGCCGGGAATCAGCCGGCACTGGTTTCTAGCCGGAGTTCCTGTAGGCGATTTCGGATAGGTGGTGGTCGGAGTTTGAAGTTTGTGGTGCCCGGTGGTTGAAGGATGTTGGAAGTGGTGGTGGTTTTGGCTTTCGGTAATGATGTTGGTGAGGTTGACATTGAGAGTGAATGGTGGCGGTGGTTGGATGTTGGTTGCGATGGTGGTAGGAGGCTGATGGTGGTGGGTTGGTGGTGTTGGCAGGTGGCAGGCTAATTGTGACCACCCGGAAATTTCCGACCAAATTTAAACTTAATCTTTATATGATTTCGACACGATAAGCAAAGTCTGTAAGGTTAAGTCTCAAAATTTTTGAACTATATTCATTTATGCAATTACCCTTCGACTGTTCTCGATGATTCACGAACAACTATTTGTAAATAGATACATATATATTTAAAAATATAAATATATATATTAATTTGAAATATAATTTGAAATATTATATTATTTAGTTATTAGAATTAATTGTGTAAAATAAAATAATACAAGATATGATAAAATTTATTATTAAAATGAATCTATTTATAGATATAAAAGTTTATTGAATACATTTATTAATCAATTGTGTTACTCGGTTGACGTATCGTTAGTGTTCTTATAAATCTAATACGAAATTATGAAGATTTAAAATGAAAGTTGAATCGTAAATTGATTACGAAGACTTTAGGTTTGATAGAAATATTTTTTTTTTCATTTTAGTTTAAATTATAATACTCCGTACATATTATTTGGAACTAAAAATTAATATTAGACGCACCCTTTTGATCAGGTTTCAAACATTTAATGACCAAAATAAATAAATATAGTTAATTTAAAAATTTAAAATTTTTAGGAACGCTTTTATATTTTAATTGTTTAGCAATGGACCACGATATAACACACAAACATACGGCTGCTAAGTATTCTAATCAATTGAGTTAGTATTGTTTGCCCACATGTTACTTGATTTATATTATTAATTATTATTATTTTATTATATATATATATATATATATATATATATATATATATATATATATATATATATATATATATATATATATATATTGATATTGATGTACAATCATATTCCATTATCACCAACTCTTTTGATCTCTTTCCCTTGTTACTCGACCAACTACAGAGTACAACTTATTACTATTAGCTTCCTACTTCTAGTTCTACTATTTTTTTTTCCTGCCATCACCTACGAGTACTAGTGCTTTGCTTTCGTTTGAACAAGGCTAAAGCAACTGCTACTGCTCTCTTATTGTGTTCTACTGCAAAACCGAGGCTTTGTATGTGGCTTGTGATGTTCGAAAAGCTGCTGCTAATTTTTTTTTTTTTTTTTTTTGCTTGGCCAGAAACCCACATCAAACAAACCCACACGTTAGCATGTTTTAACATCGAACAATCGAACCACTCTTGCTAACGAACGACTGATTGCTATCTTCTGTTTAAATCACAAAACCAAACCCATCAACTTTGAACGAAACCCACTTGTCTCCTCCGATCATCAACACCATCCTATCCGGTTTATTATATTTTTTTGCTATTCGGTTTACTATGCTGGGTCTCGGTTTCTGATGGTAAACGCTAACGATGATGAATCAGCTTGCTTTCTGTTCGACGATATGATGATGACGGATGAATTGTAAGATGATGAAGAAGATATATTGACAGATAATACGAGTTAATAGTTTTTAAGGATAGATAATTTCAGAAATATAGCTTGCAGCTCAATGGTATGGGACTGTGAGGGGTAAGTGTGAGGTTGCAGGTTCAACCAGCAGCGAGCAATTATTTTTTTTAAAGCCTTTTAAGATAGCTTTTATTATTATTATTATTATTATTATTATTATTGTTATTGTTATTATTATTATTATTGTTATTGTTATGTTATGTTATTATTATTATTATTATTATTATTATTATTATTATTATAATAAACTTAAAAGTATTAAAACTTACAAAAAATTAGTGGGGAGCCTAGAGACAATCTGGGCCCCCACACCTCTATCAATAGCAAAACCTATCCTAGTAAAAATATGAGCAGCAGCACCGGCACCAATATCATGCGCCATCGAACTCTTCTGAACCCGCTTTAGTAAAGAAACAGCATCTTTTTCTAATTCCCCAAGGGAAGAAAATGAGAAAGGAATGAAACCATAACCAATCGTCTGACAGCTAGATTCGTACTTGACCCGCTTCCGACGAGCCGCATCAACCACAGCACGTCCAGGGACAAAGTCAGAAAGCCCAGACTGTGTCAAAGGAGAAGACCCTGTCAGGTCAACACAAACATCGCGACCACAATCCCAGGAATAAAGTAACACATCTGCAGGTCTGAGGGCCCTGTCGTTCCCTCCAGACAACCCAATGTCAACCTCCTTTCTCGCTGAAATCCCAGATCGATAACAAACATCAACAAGGGAATCCCGAACAACATTATGTCGATGCTTAATACCCACCATACCAGCACAAGACACCGCGTGATCCCCGAAAATATCCCCAGTAAAAACCCTTGAACAGGCAGAGCATGCCGTCGAGATAGAGAACAATTGAACACCCAACCGGTAGCACAACACACATCGGTAAGTCTTTGCGTTCATCGTCTGACCCAACCCCAAAATAGGGACTGCCCTTAGCCAAGCAGAGGTGTGATCACCCTGCTGCGATTTCCATAAGGCCGATTGTCGGGGAGATAACGAAAAAGTGGATTCTGCAGAAGCGGTAACCTTTGTGAAATAAACATCTGCCAATTTCTTCATGAGTATTGGGGCAGCGACCTCACTCGGATTACCTAAAATATCAAACCCAACTGTTTTATTAAACAGACCCAATGCATCTTCAAAAGCACGACCAAGACCAACAATACTCGCATGACGTAGTAGCTTGGTCTGCAATCCAGCAGACTGTAATCGAGAAGCCAGAAAAGCATAATGACGAACATCTCCCGCAGAATAAACACCAAGCCCTCCAAATGAAAATGGCAAGGTGGCAAGCCGCCACTGCCAATCACCAAACCCAGGCCCTGAAGCAGTAACAATACGCTCCAAGGAAGATCGAAGGGCTCCATCGAAAGCGTGTTGAGCCGCCTCAAATATACTAGGAGGACAAGTACGCAAGGAAAAGTAGAGTTTAGAAACTCCCGTACATGCCCTAAGCAACAACAACTCACACTGAGGATCATCAAGCTTAGCAACCTTATCCATAAGCGCAATGGACTTGGTCACCCTTTGCATCACCAGTTCACTACTAAAACCAGGATCGGAACTTGCGGGGGCCCCAAGCAACTTAACACCATTTAAAGGCCGAGCAATATTAGGAGGAAAGACACCTACTTGCCTGCTGCGAGGGTCCTCCGTAGGCCAGAAAATTTCTGTTTTTTCAACGTTGAGATGCAGCCCAAAACGAGGCCCATCCTCCATAATCAAATGCAAAACCTTCCCCACCACCAAAGTGTCCCCAATAATAGTACCATCATCCAAATACCACGCCTGAAGACAAACCTCAAAATTATCTCTGATTTTAGAAACCAAGGGTTGTAGGACCAAAGCAAAAAGCAGCGGACCAAGGGGATCACCCTGTTGCACCCCCTGAGAAGACCATAATGTGTGGTTCCCATAATACAATCTGGCTGGATTAGAGTAGCAAAATTCAACCCACCGAGAAAGGCTCGGACAAAGGCGGCGAACTTCACGTAACATGACCGTACGATCAACTAGATTGAAGGCATTTCGAAAATCAACTAATAACATAGAGAGGCCAACATCAGAGCCACGATCCTCAATCAGCCGATTCACAGCATGAAGAATAGCCTCACCACCTGAAGAAACACCAACACCAAACTGAAGACCATCGAAGTAACTTCCCAAAGACTGGCCAACCATAGCAGCGCCAACCTTCGAAACAAGACGTCGCCAAACAGTACCCACAGCTATAGGACGAAGACCACCGCCGGGCTTGACAAGCGGTGTGAGGGGAGCACTAGCAATATACTCTCCTAATTCCATAGGGCACCTTCCAGCTAGAAAGAGATTAACGACTCCGGTAATAGAGCCAACCAACTCATCCGAGACTGCCACAGCAGCACCACTCAAGCAATCCATAAGGTGTTGTGCACGTAAACCATCCCTACCACATGAAGTGCCCCGAGGAAAACTTTTAATCTGGCCCAAAACAACAGCAGAAGTCGTAACGAGGTGAAGGTGATCAACCGTCATATCAGGCAAGGATGGAGCGATAGAAGAAGGGTGCTTAGACAGCAAGTCCGCCAGTGTGGCGTCATTATAAGGAGCAACGCCTGATGAAGAAAGAACACGAGCGGCAGCGGTGTAATGGCCATCACAAATCTTCCTACGACACTGCTTAATATTACGCTCTTCCAAATCAAGGACCTCATCATCAACCACTGACAACATAGGAGAATCCTCTGCCAAATACTCCCTCACAAGCTGTAAACTCCCACCCGCTGTCCCCCAAGAGCAAATAGCACGGGAAATATTCTCTTCCTGATGCCGACGCTTTATCGAAGACCTAGACTCACGACTACTCCGTGGCCGAAAGGTTTTAAGGGTACAAAGGGGTAACACCAACAAAGAGACCCAACTAGAAATGTCATCAGGCTTAAAGATCACCTTATCAAGAGCACCTTTCAAAACCCGAGAAAACCCCAAACGACACTTGGGAGGGATAGACTTAACCGTGCGAAACCCCTTAGAGAACAACTGATCCAGGAGAGCCACGTCAAAACCATCGTTATGATCACGCACCGAACCATCCTCAATACAAAGTCGAGCAGGAGAATAATAATGATACTAACATCATTGTTATTATAAGTATTATTGTTATTAATATCATTATTAGTAAAAGTAATAATAATGATACTAACAATAACGCATTAGCTACCGTTTTAGCTACCCTCGGTGAGAAATTTTTGCATTGCACGATGCATTAGCTACCGTTGTAAAATTATTTACGGTGAGAAATTTTTGCATTGCACGACGCATTAGCTACCGTTATTGAAATTATGTTGTATTAACTACCACGGTGAGATGATTTTGCATTGCACGACGCATTAGCTACCGTTGGAGAGTTATTTTGAAAGGTTTCGGTGTTCTTCATATGAATGATTTTACAACAGTGAGTAGACCTACACATATTGTTTACGAAATATGAGTATCTTGTGGTCTATTATATAATTGAAAATGAATGATTATGATAAACTAATGAACTCACCAACCTTTTGGTTGACACTTTAAAGCATGTTTATTCTCAGGTATTAAGGAAATCTTCCGCTGTGCATTTGCTCATTTTAAAGATATTACTTGAAGTCATTCATGGCATATTTCAAAAGACGTTGCATTCGAGTCGTTAAGTTCATCAAGATTGATAATAAGACATTCATAGTTTGGATATATTATGAGATAGTATGCATACATGTCATTTTTCGATGTAATGAAAGTTGTATTTTAAAAACGAATACAATGTTTGTAAAATGTATCATATAGAGGTCAAATACCTCGCAATGTATCCATATGTTATTGTATTCGTCCTGATGGATTAGGACGTATCGCTTCACTAATGGTGTTAGACCGATGGTGTTGAGTAATATATGTGGTAGTGGGAGGTCACTGTTTGTAGTATAAGTGTAATTATGGAAAATAAGTGTAAAATGACGAAATCGACCTTGTGAAAAGTGAAACACTCATCATAATTATTCTTATTGATAATATATATATATATATATATATATATATATATATATATATATATATATATATATGGTACTTTTGTGTAATAATATACGGGGGCGGGTATAAATATTTCATTTATACTTATATAAGGATTGATTTAGGGGATCGTTAATATGAGGCAGGTAAATCTCGGTCAATATGGTGTTGTTTGTTTTTGATGATGTTTTTATCTAAAGATCTTCGGATCATGTCTGTAAAGAAGATGTGATATAAAGGTCTGTATACTGAATAGTGAAGACTGTTTGTTTTTATGTCTGCAAAGTAACATAATTCTATGTGCAACACTTAGAAGCACACTTCTAAGTCTGCGATATTGCAGACAAAATAAGACATTATTTTACCTTATATGTTCAGAAAAACAAACAGTTTGCGGGCGCGCAGAAATAAGAAATAATAAGATAGACTGAAAACCAAACAACACCTAAATTACATTATTTTTTTCTTCGAACGGTAGAAATATATAAAAAAAACTAGCGAGAAGCTAGGAAAAAATTAGAAAGAGCACAACGGAGTTTGTAACCACACTGTCCAATTTAGAGTGGACTTGTGGTATCTCGCATACAACCAATTAAAACTCGAAAGAACAACGTTATAATGATGTTAGAATTATAGTAAACGCTTCAAAAAACTTCACGCTGTGGCACCATTATATTTTGCTTACGAATATGATTTATAAAAACAACTCAATGTTTATGGCGATGAATAGATACTACCTCCGTCTCATTCTAATAGTCCACAGACAAAAAACATGCAGTTTTAGGAAATCCCACTAACTTCATTTCTCCACCAATGAAATATCTTCTCTCTCCAAATCCACCAATGAAATATCTTCTTTTCTTTCTATTTATGGAAGTGGACTATCAAAATGGAACAGCCCAAAATAGAATAATGGCCTATTGGAATGAGACGGAGGTAGTATTATAATAATGTTATAAGTTATAACACAAAAAGAATACATCAAAAGTGAGTAACATTTAAAGCATAGGCTTTTATCTATATTTATTAAATTCTACATTTTTACATTTGTATTAGTTAAGTTAATTTTCAACGCGATGAATAATTTTAATGTTTTCTAAATCGTGGAATGCTTCTAAATAAATAAATCATTATTCATTATAATTATATATATCAAAACTTTTTACACACATTACAAGATTTTTTCACGTATATTTACAAATTTTCACTTGTAGGCTCGAAAGTATAACTAATGGCGAATGTACGTAGAAGTCACTTTTTTTTTCTTTCGAAAATATAATATTATATATAATAAAAGAAAAGATCTGGAGATCTAGATGGTTACAAGTGTCGAAGATGATAAAATCATCTAAATGAGCGACTCGTGCTTACATGAAGAGATGCTTTTGAGAACTACCTATTACAAATTGAGTACAACAATTGAATACAAATATGCTCGGAAACAATCCCGAGTGTACAACTACATCCGTGAACCACCGATCTAGACAACCGAAAGACACACCCCAGAGAACCAATTTATTGGCGCTTAGCGGTGGAACCGCTAAGGTGGCAACAACACCGGATCGGTCCGCACTGAAACCGACAACGAGGGAGATGGAATGAGCGGAAAAGGAACAACTAATATCCGCAAAAAGACAGGAGCACACCCAACAGCAAAACCCATAAGACAAAATCCCAAATCAAAACCCATAATACGTTCTAACAACAGAACTGTCCAAACCCTAGTGGCCACCGGAGCTCCGGCAGCTGTAGCGACCCGTCCTAATCCATCCGGACGAAGTCCATATCGATTATAAACGATTCACAATAGTTGGTTACATCGCGAGGTACTTGACCTCTATATGATACATTTTACAAACATTGCTTTCGTTTTAAAAGACAACTTTTATTACATCGAAAGTTGACAGACATGCATACCATTTCATAATATATCTAACTATAATTGACTTAATAATAATCTTGATGAACTCAACGACTCGAATGCAACGTCTTTTGAAGTATGCCCTGAATGACTCCAAGTAATATCTCTAATATGAGCAAATGCACAGCGGAAGATTTCTTTCATACCTGAGAATAAACATGCTTTCAAGTGTCAACCAAAAGGTTTGTGAGTTCATTAGTTTAACATAAATAAACATTTCCATCATTTTAATAGACCACAAGATTTTCATTTCTCATAAATATACGTCCCATGCATAGAGATAAAAATAATCATTCATATGGATTGAACACCTGGTAACCGACATTCACAATATGCATATAAGAATATCCCCATCATTTTGGGATCCTCCTTCGGACATGATATAAATTTCGAAGTACTAAAGCATCCGGTACTTTGGATGGGGCTTGTTGCGCCCGATAGATCTATCTTTAGGATTCACGTCAATTAGTAGACTGGTTTACTAATTCTTAGGTTACCAAGTAAAAGGGACATATTCGGCTTCGATCATTCAACCATATAATGTAGTTTCGATTACTTGTGTCTATTTCGTAAAACATTTATAAAAAACAGCGCATGTATTCTCAGTCCCAAAAATATATATTGCAAAAGCATTTAAAAAGGGAACAAATGAAACTCACCATACTGTATTTCGTAGTAAAAATACATATAACATCATTGAACAAGTGTAAGGTTGGCCTCGAATTCACGAACCTATATCATTTGTATATATATTAACACACGTAATTGTAATCGAACGAATATATATAAATTTACTAGTTGTATCATTTTTATGTTAATAATATATGTATATGTCTCATATATTTGTTTTGTATAAAAATATTAATTTTTGTTATGTTATATGTATTAATCATATCATTTGTATATCAATAATATTAATTATAATAATACTAAAATAATATTAATAGTGGTAACAGAAAATGTTTGTAATGCTTAATATTATTAATAAGATAATAATGTAAATAATCATAATGATATTAATGGTAGTAAATGTAGAAATATTAATTTTATTGTTATTGCTAATTATGACAACGATTTTAGTAATTACATAATATTATTCTCAATAACATATTTAATAATACTTATAACGATAATAATCATAATAATAATTATGGTACTTATAATGATACTTATAACACTAATAAATATTATAATTCAAGTAATAATACTAATAATATAATACCTGTACTAATTTTAATGAGATTAATAATAATATTTATAGTGATTTTAGTGATAATATTAATAACAACCTTATTAGTAATGTTTATGGTGGTGATAATAATTATTGTCATGATAATAACACTTATTTAAATGATAATAATATGTAATTATATTATTATAATAATACTAATAATTAACTTACTTCTAATATTAATAATTATAATTGTAGTTATAATTATGATAATAATAATATTTGCTAGATAATACTTCTATTAGTAATAATAATAATATTAGTAGTTATATTACTAATAATAATAATAATAATAATAATAATCAAAATCTTAATAATAATAATCATACTTGATATTGGTAATGATTTTAGTTATAACAATATTATTACTACTTATAATTGCTATACATGGAATAATAATATTAATTGATAAATGGCAATAATAATAATTTTAACATTTATAATAATAACAATATAAAAAATAAAAAAAAATTATATAAAGAACTACCTTCCAAGATTTTTATAAAAAGATTTGCACTGAACGAGAATTGAACCCGTGATCTCCCGGTAACACACACACCTCAAACCATCGGACCAGACTTGCTTTTCTGATTATATAACCATACCTAATTTATTTAAACCCGTCCTGTGATCTTTCTATTTCTTCTTCTCCAACATCCAAGTCGACCAGTGTTTCCAATTTATCAACAATTCTTTACTAAAATTAATTCTTAGATTTTAGAGTTTATACAGAAACGATTTTGGTATAAATAATCTGATTGCAACAACAAGAAAATAGAAAACAAACTGTATCTGTTTTTAAAAAAATAAAACGATGAACCTTTAATCACCTTTTGAATTCTAGGACGTTTTAACGAAAACTTACTTCTTGAAAAAGGTTGAAAATCATTATTGGAAGCTATCTGAGTCGTTAATTTAACAGAAAACATCCAATTGAGTTCGAATTTCTCGATGAACATATATTTTGACTTTTAGAAAATTAACTTTGACTTCTCAAATTCGAATTGGTTATGAAAAATTAAGATTTGAAGCTTTCCAGATAGCTTGGACAAATGGTTTACAACAACACTGCACTTTTAACTTTTGTAATTCGTTATTTAATCGAGTGATTTGAAAAATGGACCCAGAACAGGGGTACTCGTCTAGGTTACTGATAATTTGGATTTAATTCAATTGAATAAAACTGTTAAGGGTTCTTGACAATGGGTATTTGATAATGTGAACCAGTCTGGATCGATTACAGCTGGAATTGATGGGGTTAAATAAGGATTAAAGGTCGACATGGTTTTAAATCAGGTACAGAAATAAATTAAAAAAATATAACATGAGAAAAGGATTGCTAACTGAATTGGATGATTAGTTCACTTTATATTTTGGATTTAACTGATAGAAATCGAATGGAATCAATTTTAGAGACAGATATCAAAATCTAAAACAGTGGGATTGTGATAGCAAACAATTACGTATGTATCTATATCTATATATATTCATACTATAATTTTATATATATTTATAACTGTATCTGAAGTATTCATACTGTATTGGGTATATGTATATGTATATGTAATTATATATATAATTCTGTATTCTATATGTATATATATAATTTTTATTCAATATTGATAATAACTAGATATAATTATATTAACTATAATACAATTAATTAAAAATAATTAAAATACTAATAATAATAATAATAGGAATAATAATATTAATATTCAACATTATAATTATATTAATAATTATAAATAACAATAATGAATAAAAAAATGATACTAATAATATTTATGGTAACAAATAATAATTTGTATTATTTAGTAATATCAATATAGCAATTTAAATGTATCAGATTCCTATCTATATATATTAAATTAGTAAGATTAATAATATTGATTTTTAATATTAATCATAAATAATAACACCTATCTTTTAACTTTTAATCAAATATATTGATATTACAATCATGTATTTAATATTTAATACTTATACGTTTTGATATTTTACAATCAATTTTATAGAATTCATATATATATATATATATATATATATATATATATATATATATATATATATATATATATATATATATATATATACATATTTTTATTTTAACAACCTTGTTATCTTGTATATTATTTTACTTATTTATTATTATTTTGTATTACTATATATACTTACATTTATATATCTATATATATATATATATATATATATATATATATATATATATATATATATATATATATATATATATATATATATATATATATATATATGTAATAACATATATTGAATATTTAATATTCATACCTTACAATATAATAATATTTATTTATAGAAATCATGTATAGTAATATTGTATGTGTATATTCATATAATAGTAACTTAATTATTCTATTTATTATTTTTCATTTAGAATTCTAATTAATTAAGTGTAGTTTATTTATTCAAAATATTATATATATATATATATATATATATATATATATATATATATATATATATATTCATTTACAAACAATTGTTCGTGAATCGTCGGGAATGGTCAAAGGTCAAATGCATTCATGTAAACTGTTCCAAAATTTTAAGACTCAATATTACAGACTTTGCTTATCGTATCGAAATCAAATAAGATTCAAGTTTAAATTTGGTCGGAAATTCCCGGGTCATCACAGTACCTACCCGTTAAAGAAATTTCGTCCCGAAATTTGAGTGAGGTCGTCATGGCTAACAATAAATATGTTTTCCTGGCAAATATGAGCTGATAATTAGAGTTTTATCATTATTGAATAATACAGATAAAGTAATTCAATTATTCGAAGAGCACGAATGAAGCTATCACAAAAGAGTGAAATGAATAAATGAAGTTTCGTTTTAACTTTTTGACGTTGTCTTGGTTAAATGCCGGAATTCAAGGGATTTAGAGAAAATCCACGAAATCTAAAAGATTTGATTCTTCGGCGAGTAAGGGAATTAAGATCTTTATAATTAAATACGGTGATCTGGCTAGATTACTCCGCCTGATATTTCCATTATAAATTAAGCTCTTCCGTTTCATTATTCTCACCATTCCTATACTTTCTTTCTTAGTTCATACATCAAAATTTTTTTTTTTTTTGTGAAAATGCTTAATCCAGTTTTGATCCTTGATATTTTCCTAACTATCATTTCTATCATCCTTCTTTTCAATCTTCCACCAGAAGAATCTGTTTACTTCTACTATTACCTTGGGGTGATACTATTTTTAATTCTACCGTGTCTTTATATTGCTATTCGTATTAATATCCACGGTTTGTAACCTCCGTGTTGTTATTGGGCTTTATATTTCGAAGTTCCGTGCTTTTGTTTCTTCTTTCCGACTTTAAATCAAGCGACTAATGGTCCAGAATTCGTAATTATGGAGTTTCGAAAGAACTTAATGTTCTAAATAAGAAAGAACGAAATCGCACGATTTGATTTGTCAAATTACCCGAATCGCTGAGAATAGAACTATCAAGAATATATTCTCTTGATATGTTCAGAAGTTAAGCAGAATGAAAGAGTTATGTAACTTGGCACATGATGACGTTATGATCTGTGAATCATCATGTTCCATTAGAAACTCAGCATGAGCTACTGTAATATAATCACGTTGATCAAGTGTCATTATATTATACTAACTCATGCATCAATTTTTAACACTACTTCAAAATCATTCTTACTTCTAACTCTAAGTTTTCAGAGATTTAGAAACTAAAACAGTTTCTTTTATGATGCAAAACAGATAATGCGGAGAGATAATTAATATCGAACGATAATATTTATGAAGATATCTTCAGAAATATTGAGGGTATTTATAATTAAAGATACGATAATATCTTAAAATATCTAAGATCAGAGGATGATGAGAACTATTGTCCGCAAGGGTTTAGAGTAAGGATCAAGATATTCGCTAAAGACTTCAGCAGGCATTGATTCATTTGGATTCTTTGAAGTCAAACTTATTCTTTGTGATTTGTCCACGGCTTCCTTCATAGTTTTGCATAATCCGCTTTTCGGTACTAAATTTTCTATTGAGTGTTTCCAATACTCCATTCTTTATCATCAAACTTTCGATGGTTAAGGTCGTGTACAGTTTTTTTTTTCTGCTGTATTCAGCTTTTTCAGAATTTGTGGTATTGATTTGTAGACTGGGTGCTTTTCAGAATTTCAGAATGGAAGATCATAATTCTAAGAGATAAATGTTATATGTTTACATATAACTGTTGATGTAGACATGCTGCGAGATTTCAAAATACTGATTGCTGATTCTCGGTATTTGGTACGGCAATTCTTGTTATCAGATGCAGATGAGTAGATGATGAGACTTTAATAGATAAATATAGTGATTTGTCGGAGGGATTTAAACCGAGGAGCGACGAGGTTGCTGGTACATCTGCTGGTAATATGGTGGAATATAAAAGGTTCCCCGGTAACAACAAAAGAGCACGCATATATATATCAAGATTATAATAAGGTTAATCCGAATGAAAATCGAAGTTGACTTGCTGAAGCTGTGACAAAATTGACTAATTTTGGAAAGGGATTGCAATGTTATTTTCGGTAATAACAACGCCAAAAGAGCTAGCACAGATACGTGTTAAACGTTTACTCAGGTTCCAAGTGTTTTCAGGTGTATAGCTATATATATCAATCTTTTCTTCCGTAGATGAAGTGAGGTTGGTTCATCCTCTCGATTGAGGTGTTTTCAAGAATTATGAAAGGTTTGAATGCGGATTGTAATCGTTAAGATACAAATGAGGTTTAGGATGAAATCAAGTGGCAAACTTGAAGAATTGTTTAGTTTCATATGTTATAATCAATATTTTAATTCATTTTAATTGTCCAATGTTATTAGTCTACAGTCGATAGTCCACAGTTAACAATTCAATATTTCATATATAGTTTAATACATAATATAATCGAATTAATTAATACGTGTCGTGACCCGTGTACATGTCTCAGACTCGATCACAACTCAAAGTATATATATTATTGTAGAATCAACCTCAACCCTGTATAGAGAACTCGATCATTACTGTATATAGAGTGTCTACGGTTACTCCAAATAATATATATATGCGTCGATATGATATGTCAAAACCTTGTATACGTGTCCTGGTATTTAAAGTGCATAAAATAAATGCAGAAATTAAATGACGATAAATAAAATGCGTAAAGTAAATAACAGAAATTAAATGGCGATAAATAAAATTGCGATAATTAAACTGCGATAAATAAAATGTAATCAGTTAGCTAGGAACAGTTAGCTAGGATTTTGTTAGCGTGGATTCTTAACAAAATTTCTCATAGTTAATTTGTTTGTTTCTAACAATTTTTTTATTTTGTCAAATGTTTTCTTCATTATGCCACTTGTTGGATTCCGATAGGTCAAAATCCAAATATGAAATTGAATGAAAATGGTTATTCTGCGGTGAACGGATACATATATTTGTGGTTGTAAATAGGATAGTAAATGACTGTTGAATCAGATTGAAAGAATGTACAGTATAACATGTTAATATGAAAGCTAAATATTTCCTCAGGCATTACCTACCCGTTAAAATATTTTCATCATTAACAGTTTGTATGAAAGAATTTTTAATTACAATCTTTATGAACACATATATACATATATATTTTCTTCAGATGTAACCATGGATTTAATGAGTCAATATGATATTAAACTCATTTGATTTACCGTTAAAACAAGAATATATAATCTCTAAAACATTAAGGATTACATAATCGCCATGTCGAATGAAGATAAATGATGTAGAATGATACGTAGAACGATGATTATACTTGAGGTATAGAATGAGATGTTGAGGTTTGTGCTGCAGATGTTGTTGTTGATGGTACTGGTGTTACTTGTGCTGTTGCTGAAGCTGGTAGGTTTTGCACCACGTTTTCCAGGTTGATTTTTAGAGCGCAAAGTTTGTTGACTTTTTCCATTATTCCGGGATGATTGTCGGTCGGAACTAGCGGATGAATAAGGTTTAGAATTGTGGATAGAATATAATCATGAAAAGATGCTCTGGAAATGAGCGAGAAAATGGTATTACCGTCAGGTTCGCCGATAAGTGCTTTAGGTTCATCATCAAGAGGGTAATTTGGTTGGTGGAACTGATCGCCTTCGTCGCGTCTCCATTGATTAAGTCAACTACGAACCCATCAGATAAATTGGGGATGGCTGATTGGTTGATTCATTCTGGTGACGCTGCTTTCGAAGCTTAGGTGAACATCCATGCCGGAATAGCTGTCGGAATAACTATTGGAATAGCTATCGAAATCTGAGGGACTCGAACTGGTTGAGGGATTCATCTAGTACAATCAGATGAAGGATTTTCAATAAGAAATAGATTATAGGATGTAGATTAGTACCCTGCAATACATAATTTACATATGCATGTATAATACTAAAATCCCATAAGTTACGGAGGAATCTACGGAATATGTTAGGTAAAGTTTACAGTAATAGATATGCTAAGATATGAATTAGCAGATACGCTAAGATATGAATTTTGTCTATACACTATTCATGCAATCCAGGCAGTAAGATATGTCTAGATTAAGAATGATAAGCAGGAAAGTTTCGACACGAAATGATAAGCAAAACTTTTGACATGCAGACACGGTCAGAGTTCAGACTCACTAATGCATCCTAACGACTTATCAGTTAGACACACTAATGCAGACCTGGTTCGCTAAGACCACCGCTCTGATAATAACTGTAGCAAACCGTCCTAATCTATCCGGATGAAGTCCATATCGATTATAAATGATTCACAATAGTTGGTTACATCGCGAGGTACTTGACCTCTATATGATACATTTTACAAACATTGCATTCGTTTTAAAAGACAACTTTTATTACAACGAAAGTTGACAGACATGCATACCATTTCATAATATATCTAACTATAATTGACTTAATAATAATCTTGATGAACTCAACGACTCGAATGCAACGTCTTTTGAAATATGCCCTGAATGACTCCAAGTAATATCTCTAATATGAGCAAATGCACAGCGGAAGATTTCTTTCATACCTGAGAATAAACATGCTTTCAAGTGTCAACCAAAAGGTTGGTGAGTTCATTAGTTTAAAATAAATAAACATTTCCATCATTTTAATAGACCACAAGATTTTCATTTCTCATAAATATACGTCCCATGCATAGAGACAAAAATAATCATTCATATGGATTGAACACCTGGTAACCGACATTCACAATATGCATATAAGAATATCCCCATCATTCCGGGATCGTCCTTCAGACATGATATAAATTTTGAAGTACTAAAGCATCCGGTACTTTGGATGGGGCTTGTTGGGCCCGATAGATCTATATTTACTGGTTTACAAATTCTTAGGTTACCAGGTAAAAGGGGCATATTCGGCTTCGATCATTCAACCATATAATGTAGTTTCGATTACTTGTGCCTATTTCGTAAAACATTTATAAAAACAGTGCATGTATTCTCAGTCCCAAAAATATATATTGCAAAAGCATTTAAAAATGGAGCAAATGAAACTCACCATACTGTATTTCGTAGTAAAAATACATATAACATCATTGAACAAGTGTAAGGTTGGCCTCGGATTCACGAACCTATATCATTTGTATATATATTAACACACGTAATTGTAATTGAACGAATATATATAAATTTACTAGTTGTATCATTTTTATGTTAATAATATATGTATATGTCTCATATATTTTTTTTGTATAAAAATATTAATTTTTGTTATGTTATATGTATTAATCATATCATTTGTATATCAATAATATTAATTATAATAATACTAAAATAATATTAATAGTGGTAACAGAAAATGTTTGTAATGCTTAATATTATTAATAAGATAATAATGTAAATAATAATAATGATATTAATGGTAGTAAATGTAGAAATATTAATTTTATTGTTATTGCTAATTATGACAACGATTTTAGTAATTACATAATATTATTCTCAATAACATATTTAATAATACTTATAACGATAATAATCATAATAATAATTATGGTACTTATAATGATACTTATAACACTAATAAATATTATAATTCAAGTAATAATACTAATAATATAATACCTGTACTAATTTTAATGAGATTAATAATAATATTTATAGTGATTTTAGTGATAATATTAATAACAACCTTATTAGTAATGTTTATAGTGGTGATAATAATTATTGTCATGATAATAACACTTATTTAAATGATAATAATATGTAATTATATTATTTTAATAATACTAATAATTAACTTACTTCTAATATTAATAATTATAATTGTAGTTATAATTATGATAATAATAATATTTGCTAGATAATACTTCTATTAGTAATAATAATAATATTAGTAGTTATATTACTAATAATAATAATCAAAATCTTAATAATAATAATCATACTTGATATTGGTAATGATTTTAGTTATAACAATATTATTACTACTTATAATTGCTATACATGGAATAATAATATTAATTGATAAATGGCAATAATAATAATTTTAACATTTATAATAATAACAATATTAAAAATAAAAAAAAATTATATAAAGAACTACCTTCCAAGATTTTTATAAAAAGATTTGCACTGAACGAGAATTGAACCCGTGATCTCCCGGTAACACACACACACCTCAAACCATCGGACCAGACTTGCTTTTTTGATTATATAACCATACCCAATTTATTTAAACCCGTCCTGTGATCTTTCTATTTCTACTTCCCCAACATCCAAGTCGACCAGTGTTCCCAATTTATCAACAATTCTTTACTAAAATTAATTCTTAGATTTTAGAGTTTATACAGAAACGATTTTGGTATAAATAATCTGATTGCAACAACAAGAAAATAGAAAACAAACTGTATCTGTTTTTAAAAAAATAAAACGATGAACCTTTTATCACCTTTTGAATTCTAGGACGTTTTAACGAAAACTTACTTCTTGAAAAAGGTTGAAAATCATTATTGGAAGCTATCTGAGTCGTTAATTTAACAGAAAACATCCAATTGAGTTCGAATTTCTCGATGAACATATATTTTGACTTTTAGAAAATTAACTTTGACTTCTCAAATTCGAATTGGTTATGAAAAATTAATATTTGAAGCTTTCCAGATAGCTTGGACAAATGGTTTACAACAACACGGCACTTTTAACTTTTGTAATTCGTTATTTAATCGAGTGATTTGAAAAATGGACCCAGAACATGGGTACTCGTCTGGGTTACTGATAATTTAGATTTAATTCAATTGAATAAAACTGTTAAGGGTTCTTGACAATGGGTATTTGATAATGTGAACCAGTCTGGATCGATTACAGCTGGAATTGATGGGGTTAAATAAGGATTAAAGGTCGACATGGTTTTAAATCAGGTACAGAAATAAATTAAAAAAATATAACAGGAGAAAAGGATTGCTAACTGAATTGGATGATTAGTTCACTTTATATTTTGAATTTAACTGATAGAAATCGAATGGAATCAATTTTAGAGACAGATATCAAAATCTAAAACAGTGGGATTGTGATAGCAAACAATTACGTATGTATCTATATCTATATATATTCATACTGTAATTTTATATATATTTATAACTGTATCTGAAGTATTCATACTGTATTGGGTTGATGTGTGCGAGGTGGGGTACGAAATATTATATATTTTTAATACGAATTACGTTACAAATTACACAAGTTTTAATTATTTATTTACAGATGGGATATACCAAAATCTTGCTACAACACTATAGGCAGTGTACCTAATCGTAGAGTAGTATAGTTTTTAGTAAGTCCGGTTCGTTCCACAGGGAGACGACTTATTTTACACTATATTTTTATATAACTATATTTGTACAAAATATAAATATATATATTACAATTATTATTATTATAAAAAGGGGGGTTTACCGTTTAATGACCGGTTTGTCGATTTTATATTTTAAATGAAGAGTAAAGTAAATGACGATATTTAACTAACGATAAAATAAATAACAATAATTAAAATAACAATAAATAAAAGTACGAGGAAATATGAAATAAAGGAATTATGCTTATTTAAACTTCCATAATCATGATGTTTGATGTTTTGATTTAATTTATTACCCTGGGTTAATTGTCCTTTTTCCTGGATTATTCGATAAGTCCATCTGGTTTTGTCCATAATAGTCCATCGGTCATAATTATAAAGTGCGAGGGTCTTCGCCAAATTAACCTTATACCCGAAGTCAAATATTCCAACTAATTGGGGATTCAAACTGTAACAAGGTCTTCATACTTTGTTTAATGAATACACCAGGTTATCGACTGTGTGTAATCCAAGGTTTTAATACTTTGTTAACAATTACACCAATTACCCTTGAATGTAATCCACCCCTGTTTTAATGAGTCCAGTGACTATTAATTCATCCCCGTGTTCGGTCAAATGAACAATTATTGGTATTTATAGATATCCCGCCCACCGTACCCGATTAAGCGTGTGTGGTTATTTATAGATACGTCAAATTATAACCTTTATATTAAATTAACAAGATATCATGTAGTTAATTAAATATAAAGCCCATTAATTGCCCATAGTCCAATTTCCACAAGTGTCGTTCTTTTGTTCAAACCCCAATTATGGTCCAAAGCCCAATAACCTCGTCTTAATATTTAGTCCAACATCACTATTACTTCGGCTCAAATAAGCATAATAATAACTTAAATACGAGACATTAATTTAAAAAGGAAGAACATAGCTTACAGTGATTATTAATCGCGTAGCGTTACACGGACAGAACTCCGACTTTAAAACCCGTAATTAACCGTTACATTAACTAAACTAATTTAATATAAAACTAAACTAATTTAATATATATATATATATATATATATATATATATATATATATATATATATATATATATATATATATATATATATATATATATATATATATATATATATATATATATCCGAGAGAGAGATTGATTTTTTTGTGTCTAAAACTCGGCAGACTTCGTGGCCTTTTATAGGCAGATTTTGAAATTGTGTGCTCCGCGAGTGTGGAGTTTTTACCCTTTACAGCTGCGCGAGTGCGGAGTTTCAGATTCCAGCTCACCAAATTTTGGATCCTAGCTTTGTCGACATATTTATTATATATATATATATAATATATAAATAATTTATATAATTATTTATATATTATATTTTATTCTTGTGCATAGTTGACTTGTAATTTCAGTTTCGTTGCGTCGCGCATTTACGCCCGGTTTATGTCCCGGTTCCGGATTTTCGAACGTCCTTTCGTACTCGTAGATATCTTATACTTTGCGTTTCGCGGCTTGTACTCTTGTAATTTTTAGACGTTTCTCATCAATAATTTGAACCACTTGAATTGTATCTTGTACATTTGAGCTTTTTGGACGTTTGCATCTTCAAATCGTCGTTTTCGCCTTGTCTTCGCACTTATTTATTTAAACGAATATTACATAAAATAGAACAATTGCAAGTAAAAGCTTTACATATTGGAAGGATATTGCTACTAAATATATGTTCATTTGGAGCACTATCATGGGTATATATATATATATGTATATGTATATGTATATGTATATGTATATGTATATGTATATGTAATTATATATATAATTCTGTATTCTATATGTATATATATAATTTATATTCAATATTGATAATAACTAGATATAATTATATTAATTATAATACAATTAATTAAAAATAATTAAAATACTAATAATAATAATAATAATAGGAATAATAATATTAATATTCAACATTATAATTATATTAATAATTATAAATAACAATAATGAATAAAAAAAATGATACTAATAATATTTATGGTAACAAATAATAATTTATATTATTTAGTAATATCAATATAGCAATTTAAATGTATCAGATTCCTATCTATATATATTAAATTAGTAAGATTAATAATATTGATTTTTAATATTAATCATAAATAATAACACCTATCTTTTAACTTTTAATCAAATATATTGATATTACTATCATGTATTTAATATTTAATACTTATACGTTTTGATATTTTACAATCAATTTTATAGAATTCATATTTATATATATATATATATATATATATATATATATATATATATATATATATATATATATATATATATATATATATATATATATACATATTTTTATTTTAACAACCTTGTTATCTTGTATATTATTTTACTTATTTATTATTATTTCGTATTACTATATATACTTACATTTATATATCTAATTATATATATATATATATATATATAATAACATATATTGAATATTTAATATTCATACCTTACAATATAATAATATTTATTTATAGAAATCATGTATAGTAATATCGTATATGTATATTCATATAATAGTAACTTAATTATTCTATTTATTATTTTTCATTTAGAATTCTAATTAATTAAGTGTAGTTTATTTATTCAAAATATTATATATATATATATATATATATATATATATATATATATATATATATATATATATATATATATATATATATATATATATATATATATATATATATATATTCATTCATTCATTTACAAACAATTGTTCGTGAATCGTCGGGAATAGTCAAAGGTCAAATGCATTCATGTAAACTGTTCCAAAATTTTAAGACTCAATATTACAGACTTTTCTTATCGTATCGAAATCAAATAAGATTCAAGTTTAAATTTGGTCGGAAATTCCCGGGTCATCACAGCAGCCACCCACCAAACATACCACAACCAGACAAAGGGACGGGGCTAAGAGACAGAATCAAAGAGCAGAAGGAAGAAAAAAATAGAGATGCAAGCGGCCGGCAAAAGTTGTCAGACTACCAACAGCCTCCACACCACGGTACCAACCTCCAACGGCAGAAAAATTGCCATTTTTGATAAATAAAGAAAGCTCCGGTTAAACGGAAAAAGACACCAACACCTACTTCAAATCGAAAAGAAAACAAAAAAACAAGCGAGAAAAAAACAAAAGCAACCTCTTACCAACCACAACACGTTACAGAGTCTCGAATAACAAGGCTCGCCGCCTGGAACATGGGTTCGCCGAAAAAAGGACTCTTTGCCGAAAAAAGCGCATCGAATGTAGTGACCCGAACTTTTCCATGTTTATATATATTAATTGATATTGATATTTACATGACTAAATGTTTCCAACATGTTAAGCAATCAAACTTGTTAAGACTTGATTAATTGAAATAGGTTTCGTATAGACAATTGACCACCCAAGTTGACCGGTGATTCACGAACGTTAAAACTTGTAAAAACTATACGATGACATATATATGGTTATATATATAGTTAACATGATTTTATTATAAGTAAGTATCTCATTAGGTATTTTAACAATGAGTTATATACATAAAAATGAGTCTATTAAATTAAGAAACTGGAAAACGATATATATAACGATTATCGTTATAACAACGCCTTACTAGGTACATATGAATCATATTAAGATATTGATACACTTGGTTAATTATGCTAAATGATAAGTAAATATATCATTAAGTGTATTAACAATGAACTACATATGTAAAAATAAGACTACTAACTTAATGATTTCGAAACGAGTCATATATGTAACGATTATCGTTGTAACGACATTAAATGTATATATATCATACTAAGATATATTATATATCATAATATCATGATAATGTAACAATTTAACATCTCATTTGATACAATAAACAATGGGTTAACAACATTTAACAAGATCGTTAACCTAAAGGTTTCAAAACAACATTTACATGTAACGACTAACGATGACTTAACGACCCAGTTAAAATATATATACATGTAGTATTTTAATATGTATACATACACTTTTGAAAGACTTCAAGACACTTATCAAAATACATCTACTTAACAAAAATGCTTACAATTACATCCTCGTTCAGTTTCATCAACAATTCTACTCGTATACACCCGTATTCGTACTCGTACAATACACAGCTTTTAGATATATGTACTATTGGTATATACACTCCAATGATCAGCTCTTAGCAGCCCATGTGAGTCACCTAACACATGTGGGAACCATCATTTGGAAACTAGCATGAAATATCTCATAAAATTACAAAAATATGAGTAATCATTCATGACTTATTTACATGAAAACAAAATTACATATCCTTTATATCTAATCCATATACCAATGACCAAAAACACCTACAAACACTTTCATTCTTCAATTTTCTTCATCTAATTGATCTCTCTCAAGTTCCATCTTCAAGTTCTAAGTGTTCTTCATAAATTCCATAAGTATAGTTTCATAAAAATCAAGAATACTTTCAAGTTTGCAAGTTTACTTCCAAGCTTTCTAATCCATTACAATTAATCAACTAAGATCAAGGAACCTTTGTTATTTACAGTAGGTTATCTTTCAAATTCAAGGTAATATTCATATTCAAACTTTGATTCAATTTCTACAACTATAACAATCTTATATCGAGTGAAAATCTTACTTGAACTGTTTTCGTGTCATGATTCTGCTTCAAGATCTTTCAAGCCATCCAAGGATCCTTTGAAGATAGATCCATTTTTCTCATTTCCAATAGTTTTATCCAGAAAACTTGAGGTAGTAATGATGTTCATAACATCATTCGATTCATACATATAAAGCTATCTTATTCGAAGGTTTAAACTTGTAATCACTAGAACATAGTTTAGTTAATTCTAAACTTGTTCGCAAACAAAAGTTAATCCTTCTAACTTGATTTTTAAAATCAACTAAACACATGTTCCATATCTATATGATATGCTAACTTAATGATTTAAAACCTGGAAACACGATGAACACCATAAAATCGGATATACGCCGTCGTAGTGAAACCGGAGGCTGTTTTGGTTTGGATAATTAAAATCTATGAAAAACTTTGATTTAAAAGTTGTTCTTCTGGGAAAATGATTTTTCATATGAACATGAAACTATATCCAAAAATCAAGTTTAAACTCAAAGTGAAAGTATGTTTTCTAAAATGGTCATCTAGACGTCGTTCTTTCGACTGAAATGACTATCTTTACAAAAACGACTTGTAACTTATATTTCCAACTATAAACCTATACTTTTTCTGTTTATATTCATAAAATAGAGTTCAATATGAAACCATAGCAATTTGATTCACTCAAAACGGATTTAAAATGAAGAAGTTATGGGTAAAACAAGATTGGATATTTTTGACCTTTTTAGCTACGGGAAATGTTTAACAAATCTATACAAATCATATCCTAACTAACTTATATTGTATTATACATGTATTCTAATATATTATGTAATCTTGGGATACCATAGACACGTATGCAAATGTTTTGACATATCATATCGACCCATGTATATATATTATTTGGAACAACCATAGACACTCTATATGCAGTAATGTTGGAGTTAGCTATACAGGGTTGAGGTTGATTCCAAAAATATATATGCTTTGAGTTGTGATCTAGCCTGAGACGTGTATACACTGGGTCGTGGATTGATTCAAGATAATATATATCGATTTATTTCTGTACATCTAACTGTGGACAACTAGTTGTAGGTTCCTAACGAGGACAGCTGACTTAATACACTCAAATCTTTAAAACATAATAAAAATGGTTGTAATTATATTTTGATCATACTTTGATATATATGTACATATTTGTATAGGTTCGTGAATCGATCCGTGGCCAAGTCTTATTTCCATGGAAGGAAATATCTGTGAAAGTGAGTTATAGTCCCACTTTTAAAATCTAATATTTTTTGGATGAGAATACATGCAGGTTTTATAAATGATTTACAAAATAGACACAAGTACGTGAAACTACATTCTATGGTTGAATTATCGAAATCGAATATGCCCATTTTATAAAGTCTGGTAATCTAAGAATTAGGGAACAGACACCCTAATTGACGCGAATCCTAAAGATAGATCTATTGGGCCTAACAAACCCCATCCAAAGTACCGGATGCTTTAGTACTTCGAAATTTTTATCATATCCGAAGGGTGTCCCGGAATGATGGGGATATTCTTATTTATGCATCTTGTTAATGTCGGTTACCAGGTGTTCACCATATGAATGATTTTTATCTCTATGTATGGGATGTGTATTGAAATATGAAATCTTGTGGTCTATTGTTACGATTTTATATATATAGGTTAAACCTATAACTCACCAACATTATTGTTGACGTTTAAAGCATGTTTATTCTCAGGTGAATATTAAGAGCTTCCGCTGTTGCATACTAAAATAAGGACAAGATTTGGAGTCCATGTTTGTATGATATTGTGTAAAAACTGCATTCAAGAAACATATGTCGATGTAATATATTTCTATTGTAAACCATTATGTAATGGTATTGTGTAAACAGTATATTTTAGATTATCATTATTTGATAATCTACGTAATGTTTTTAAAACCTTTATTGATAAAATAAAGGTTATGGTTGTTTTAAAAATGAATGCAGTCTTTGAAAAACGTCTCATATAGAGGTCAAAACCTCGCAACAAAATCAATTAATATGGAACGTTTATAATCAATATGAACGGGACATTTCAGTTGGCATCAGAGCTGGTATAACGCCGTCCATGTGTGGCGGGTTAGTCGTAAAGGAGGTTCTCACAGTGTTACCTGTGACAAAGCATTGGCTCTTACTCCTTGCGATCCCTTACGAGGGTTGGCAGTAGCCGAGAGGCAGACCGTAAAATCAGTATCTGAGGTACACTCAGTGATCACCAGGTGGTTAGCTGGGATGGCACTGGGTAGGACGATGGTTATCCCCACTGTATTTTAGTTGGTATCCGAGCGTTGGTCTTAGAGAACCAGAAAATTTGCATTAGTGTGTCTTATCGAGTTTGTTAGGATGCATTAGTGAGTCTGGACTTCGACCGTGTTTTCTTTAAAAATGATTGCTTAACATTTTTGTTGGAAACTATATATTATTAACATGTAAATATTATGTGATATATTAATCTCTTAACATGTTTGATATTGTGTGATAGATGTCTACCTCTAGCACAAATCTCATTGACTCACCTAATAATAACGAAGAGTCGAATATATATTGGCAAGATTCACAAGTTCCCGAAGAACCGGAAGAAAAGGAAACGGAACCGGAAGAAGAGGAACCGGAAGAAGAGGAACCAGAAGAAGAGGAACTAGAAGAAGAAGAGGTTCCGGAGGGGGGAATAGTAGGAACCACAGAAAACCGGTCAAATAAAAGAAAATCCTCAACCAATGGACCAAAGTTAATAATGGTCAATGGTGTTTCCGCTAAGGAAGCAAAATATTGGGAAAATTACCAATTTTCCGATGAATCGGATCCTGATGAGGATTCCGACGATGTTATAGAAATTACCCCGACCCAATTTAATGAGGCAAAAGAAAATAATAAGGGAAAAGGCATCAAAATAGAGAAATCTGATTTCGACCCCGATGAACTTTATATGTACCGTCAACACCCGTATTTTCAATATCGTGACAATAACCCGGGAACCTCTAAACCACCAGGTTTTTCTAAACCAATGTGGAAAACAACGACTCATATTAGAGGAACATCATATATCCCTAGAAGATTAGGAAAAAGAACCAAGTCCGAAGAAGAAGAAACCAGTGATTCAGATTAGAGGGGTGTGAGCATGTTGTGTAATAAATGTATTGTAGTGTGCTTGTACTTTTATGTTCTATGTAAAAATTGCTTGTATTGTTTGTTATTACAAATCTAATCCTTGTCTATTTTACAGTATAAAAACAAAATGGACGTTAAGGGTAGACAATCGAATATTTTAGAAGACCTACTAGAGGATATGATTGAGGAAATCTTGTCTAGAGTCGGTCAAAATTCATCAGTACATTTAGTTATGGCAAAATTAACTTGTCCAACATTTGAAAGACTTTCCAGAAATGCCTTAGTTTATAAAAGGCTTTCCTTTGATAGGTGGGGTATTTCACATTGGGGAGACTTTAAGTTACGCCGTGTTTTCTTTAAAGCGTTAAATGTGGGGAACCCAAATGCAATTTTACGCTACGGGTTAAGAACCTATTTTGACTCAACATATCCCAACATAGGATTTCGTGAATTAGAAAGAGCTTCTAACATGCAATATAAAGAAGCATGTTATGCTTACGAGTTAGTGATGTTCGCTTCTTACTAAAGTGAGAAAAAGAACATCGGATTGCAGCTTTTAAATAAAACTTTCCCACAAGTGACGGATTCAGTAGTTGGGATGAAAAACAAGGTTTTTAGATTATTACGGGGCTGTTGGACATTACGAAACCCTCGTCCTTTTGACGACATTACAACATGCTGCCTAGCTAATGGTCATAATGGTTATTTTCCACAAGACCAAGGATGGGAAGTCGTCATAGTAAAACCAGAATGCATGACTTGTTTCTGGACTTATGAATTACGTGTCTTTATTTCCTTTGCTGAACAACTTGCGTATTAACTAGATTTATCTTCAAAACTGTCATGTATCATAGTGTACTATATTTCATGTTATATGTAATATAGCGAAGTTGTAAGTTTGAAGAATATTTGTATGTGATATATTATTATAATCAGTTTTTCATATGGAATTGTAGTAGTTGAATTGTATATTAGCTACTAAGTATGAACTTAACGGGTAGGTAGTACCCGAATTTAAAATTATAAAACGCTAATATGAAGAAAAAGCTTTTATAAATGAGTTCATATTATGCTACGAGATACTATTGACTACTCTTAATATTCTGTATGATTAAATTGTTTCATTTGACTCTTTTGAAGGAAATGGCACCGACTACTCGACACACCTTGAATATGAGCGAAGAGGAATTTCGTGCCTTTCTTGCTTCTAACATAGCCGCAGTACAGGCCGTCCTACATACCAACAATAACTCTGAATCTAGCAATACATCTAACGGCGCAAGAAATCGTGTAGGATGCTCCTACAAGGAATTCACTGCCTGCAAACCTTTGGAATTTGATGGGACCGAAGGACCAATCGGATTGAAACGGTGGACCGAGAAAGTTGAAATAGTGTTTGCCATAAGTAAGTGTGCTGAAGGAGACAAAGTGAAGTACGCTACGCATACCTTCACAGGTATTGCGTTAACATGGTGGAATACCTATCTAGAGCAAGTGGGACAAGATACTGCTTACGCGCTACCGTGGTCAGCATTCAAGCACTTGATGAACGAGAAGTACCGTCCCAGAACCGAGGTCAATAAGCTCAAGTTAGAACTTAGAGGGTTACGAACACAGGGATTCGATATTACTTCGTACGAAAGACAATTCACAGAATTATGCCTATTGTGTCCGAGAGCATTCGAAGATGAGGAAGAGAAGATCGACGCATTTGTAAAAGGGTTACCGGAGAGAATCCAAGAAGATATAAGTTCACACGAGCCTGCCTCCATACAAAAGGCATGTAGAATGGCTCACAAACTAGTGAACCAGATTGAGGGAAGAATGAAAGAACAGGCGGTCGAAGAGGCCAACGTGAAGTTAGTCAAAAGAAAGTGGGAGGAAAATGGTGATAAGAGTCACCAAAACAACAACAACTATCCCAACAATCGCAACATCAATCGCAACTACAACAAACGGCACAACAACAACAACAACAACTACAACAATCATCCCAACAACGATAACAACCGCAACCACAACAACAATCAGAAGCAGCTATGCCAAAGGTGTGAAAAGTATCACTCGGGGTTCTGCACCAAATTTTGCAACAAGTGTAAAAGAAATGGTCATAGCGCAGCGAAGTGTGAGGTCTACGGACCAGGGATTAACAGAACGAAAGGAACAAATGGTGTCGGAACGAGTAATGGCGGAGCAAGTAGTGTCAGAGCAAGTTATGCCAATGTAGTTTGTTATAAATGTGAAAAACCGGGCCACATTATTAGAAATTGCCCAAACCAGGAGAACACGAATGGACAAGGCCGCGGAAGAGTTTTCTATATTAATGCGGCAGAGGCACAAGAAGACCCGGAGCTTGTTATGGGTACGTTTCTTATTGACAATAAATCTGCTTATGTTTTTTTTATTCGGGTGCGGATAGAAGCTATATGAGTAGAGATTTTTGTGCTAAATTAAGTTGTCTATTGACGCCGTTGGATAGTAAATTTTTACTCGAATTAGCAAACGGTAAATTAATTTCAGCAGATTATATATGCCGGAATCGAGAAATTAAACTGGGTAGCGAAATATTTAAAATTGATTTGATACCAGTAGAGTTAGGGAGTTTTGATGAAATAGTTGGCATGGACTGGCTGAAGGAGATGAAAGCAGAGATCGTATGTTACAAAAATGCAATTCGCATTGTACGAGAAGAAGGAGAACCCTTAATGGTGTACGGAGAAAAGGGCAACACGAAGCTACATCTTATTAGTAATTTGAAGGCATAAAAACTAATAAGAAAAGGTTGCTATGCTGTTCTAGCACACGTCGAGAAAGTACAAACTGAAGAAAAGAGCATCAATGATGTTCCCGTCGCAAAAGAATTTCCCGATGTATTTCCGAAAGAATTACTGGGACTACCTCCACATCGATCTGTTGAATTTAAAATAGATCTTGTACCAGGAGCTGCACCAATAGCTCGTGCTCCTTACAGACTCGCACCCAGCGAGATGAAAGAACTGCAAAGCCAACTACAAGAACTATTAGAACGTGGTTTCATTCGACCAAGCACATCACCATGGGGAGCTCCTATTTTGTTTGTCAAGAAGAAGGATGGTATATTTAGGTTGTGTATTGACTACAGAGAGCTGAATAAACTTACCATCAAAAACCGTTATCCACTGCCAAGAATTGACGACTTATTTGATCAACTACAAGGCTCGTCGGTTTATTCGAAAATCGAATTACGTTCTGGATATCATCAAATAGAGTAAAGGAGGATGATATTCCAAAAACTACTTTTAGGACGCGTTATGGTCATTACGAGTTTATGGTTATGCCGTTTGGATTGACTAACACACCAGCTGTGTTCATGGACCTTATGAACCGAGTGTGTGGGCCATATCTTGACAAGTTTGTCATTGTTTTCATCGATGACATACTTATTTACTCAAAGAATGATCAAGAGCACGAAGAACATTTGAGAAAAGTGCTAGAAGTATTGAGGAAAGAAAAACTGTACGCTAAGTTTTAAAAGTGTGCATTTTGGTTGGAAGAAGTTCAATTCCTCGGTCACATAGTGAACAAAGAAGGTATCCAGGTGGACCCGGCAAAGATCGAAACCGTTGAAAAGTGAGAAACCCCAAAAACTCTGAAGCATATACGTCAATTTTTAGGATTGGCTGGTTACTACAGAAGATTCATCCAAGATTTCTCTAAAATAGCAAAACCCTTGACTGCATTAACGCATAAAGGGAAGAAATTTGAATGGAAGGATGAACAAGAGAAGGCGTTTCAGTTATTGAAGAAAAATCTAACTACGGCACCTATATTGTCATTGCCTGAAGGGAATGATGATTTTGTGATTTATTGTGATGCATCAAAGCAAGGTCTCGGTTCTGTATTAATGCAACGAACGAAGGTGATTGCTTATGCATCTAGACAATTGAAGATTCACGAGCAAAATTATACAACTTACGATTTGGAATTGGGTGCTGTTGTTTTTGCATTAAAGACTTGGAGGCAATATTTATATGGGTTCAAAAGTATTATATATACCGACCACAAAAGTCTCCAACATATATTTAATCAGAAGCAACTGAATATGAGACAACGCAGGTGGATTGAACTGTTGAATGATTATGATTTTGAGATTCGATACCACCCGGGGAAGGTGAATGTGGTAGCCGACGCTTTGAGTAGAAAGGACAGAGAACCTATACGGATAAAAGCTATGAATATAATTATTCGTACTAACCTTACTACTCAAATAAAGGAGGCGCAACAAGGGGTTGTAAAAGAAGGAAAGTTGAAGAATGAGATACCCAAAGGATCAGAGAAACATCTTAATATTCGGGAAGACGGAACCCGATATAGGGCTGATAGAATTTGGTTACCAAGGTTTGGAGATGTGAGAGAAATGATACTTAAAGAAGCACATAAAACCAGATATTCAATACATCCCGGAGCGGGGAAGATGTATAAGGATCTCAAGAAACACTTTTGGTGGCCGGGTATGAAAGCCGATATTGCTAAATATGTAGGAGAATGTTTGACGTGTTCTAAGGTCAAAGCTGAACATCAGAAACCATCAAGTCTACTACAACAACCTGAAATCCCGGAATGGAAATGGGAAAAAATTACCATGGATTTCATTACTAAATTGCCAAGGACTGCAAGTGGTTATGATACTATTTGGGTAATAGTTGATCGTCTCACCAAGTCAGCACACTTCCTGCCAATGAGAGAAGATGACAAAATGGATAAGTTGGCGCGATTGTATTTGAAGGAGGTTGTCTCCAGACATGGAATACCCGTCTCTATTATCTCTTATAGGGATGGTAGATTTGTTTCAAGGTTCTGGCAGACATTGCAACAAGCATTGGGGACTCGTCTAGACATGAGTACTGCCTATCATCCACAAACTGATGGGCAGAGCGAAAGGATGATACAAACGCTTGAAGACATACTACGCGCATGTGTTATTGATTTCGGAAACAGTTAAGATCGACACCTACCGTTAGCTAAAGTTTCCTACAACAACAGCTATCATTCTAGTACTAAGATGGCACCGTTTGAGGTACTTTATGGTAGAAAGTGCAGGTCTCCAATTTGTTGGAATGAAGTGGGGGATAGACAGATTACGGGTCCGGAAATAATACAAGAAACTACCGAGAAAATCATCCAAATTCAACAACGATTGAAAACCACCCAGAGTCAACAAAAGAGCTACGCGGACAGTAAAAGAAAAGATATAGAGTTTGGTCATGCTTAAGGTTTCACTTTGGAAAGGCGTTGACCGGTGATTCACGAACGTTAAAACTTGTAAAAACTATACGATGACATATATATGGTTATATACATAGTTAACATGATTTTATTATAAGGAAGTATCTCATTAGGTATTTTAACAATGAGTTATATACATAAAAATGAGTCTATTAAATTAAGAAACTCGAAAACAATATATATAATGATTATCGTTATAACAACGTCTTACTAGGTACATATGAATCATATTAAGATATTGATACACTTGGTTAATTATGCTAAATGATAAGTAAATATATCATTAAGTGTATTAACAATGAACTACATATGTAAAAATAAGACTACTAACTTAATGATTTCGAAACGAGTCATTTATGTTACGATTATCGTTGTAACGACATTTAACTGTATACATATCATACTAAGATATATTATATATCATAATATCATGATAATGTAACAATTTAACATCTCATTTGATACAATAAACAATGGGTTAACAACATTTAACAAGATCGTTAACCTAAAGGTTTCAAAACAACATTTACATGTAACGACTAACGATGACTTAACAACTCAGTTAAAATGTATATACATGTAGTGTTTTAATATGTATTCATACACTTTTGAAAGACTTCAAGACACTTATCAAAATACTTCTACTTAACAAAAATGCTTACAATTACATCCTCGTTCAGTTTCATCAACAATTCTACTCGTATACACCCGTAATCGTACTCGTACAATACACAGCTTTTAGATGTATGTACTACTGGTATATAAACTCCAATGATCAGCTCTTAGCAGCCCATGTGCGTCACCTAACACATGTGAGAACCATCATTTGGCAACTAGCATGAAATATCTCATAAAATTACAAAAATATGAGTAATCATTCATGACTTATTTACATGAAAACAAAATTACATATCCTTTATATCTAATCCATATACCAACGACCAAAAATACCTATAAACACTTTCATTCTTCAATTTTCTTCATCTAATTGATCTCTCTCAAGTTCCATCTTCAAGTTCTAAGTGTTCTTCATAAATTCTATAAGTATAGTTTCATAAAAATTAAGAATACTTCCAAGTTTGCAAATTTACTTCCAAGCTTTCTAATCCATTCCAAGTAATCATCTAAGATCAAGGAACCTTTGTTATTTACAGTAGGTTATCTTTCTAATTTAAGGTAATATTCATATTCAAACTTTGATTCAATTTCTACAACTATAACAATCTTATTTCGAGTGAAAATCTTACTTGAACTGTTTTCGTGTCATGATTCTGCTTCAAGAACTTTCAAGCCATCCAAGGATCCTTTGAAGCTAGATCCATTTTTCTCAATTCCAGTAGTTTTATCCAGAAAACTTGAGGTAGTAATGATGTTCGTAACATCATTCGATTCATACATATAAAGCTATCTTATTCGAAGGTTTAAACTTGTAATCACTAGAACATAGTTTAGTTAATTCTAAACTTGTTCGAAAACAAAAGTTAATCCTTCTAACTTGACTTTTAAAATCAACTAAACACATGTTCTATATCTATATGATATGCTAACTTAATGATTTAAAACCTGGAAACACGATGAACACCATAAAATCGGATATACGCCGTCGTAGTGAAACCGGGGGCTGTTTTGGTTTGGATAATTAAAATCTATGATAAACTTTGATTTAAAAGTTGTTCTTCTGGGAAAATGATTTTTATATGAACATGAAACTATATCTAAAAATCAAAGTTAAACTCAAAGTGGAAGTATGTTTTCTAAAATGGTCATCTAGACGTCGTTCTTTCGACTGAAATGACTACCTTTACAAAAATGACTTGTAACTTATATTTCCGACTATAAACCTATACTTTTTATGTTTAGATTCATAAAATAGAGTTCAATATGAAACCATAGCAATTTGATTCACTCAAAACGGATTTAAAATGAAGAAGTTATGGGTAAAACAAGACTGGATATTTTTGATCTTTTTAGCTACGGGAAATGTTTAACAAATCTATACAAATCATATCCTAACTAACTTATATTGTATTATACATGTATTCTAATATATTATGTAATCTTGGGATACCATAGACACGTATGCAAATGTTTTGACATATCATATCGACCCATGTATATATATTATTTGGAACAACCATAGACACTCTATATGCAGTAATGTTGGAGTTAGATATACAGGGTTGAGGTTGATTCCAAAAATATATATACTTTGAGTTGTGATCTAGCCTGAGACGTGTATACACTGGGTCGTGGATTGATCGATTTATTTCTGTACATCTAACTGTGGACAACTAGTTGTAGGTTACTAACGAGGACAGCTGACTTAATACACTCAAATCTTTAAAACATAATAAAAATGGTTGTAATTATATTTTGATCATACTTTGATATATATGTACATATTTGTATAGGTTCGTGAATCGATCCATGGCCAAGTCTTATTTCCATGGAAGGAAATATCTGTGAAAGTGAGTTATAGTCCCACTTTTAAAATCTAATATTTTTGGGATGAGAATACATGCAGGTTTTATAAATGATTTACAAAATAGACACAAGTACGTGAAACTACATTCTATGGTTGAATTATCGAAATCGAATATGCCCCTTTTATAAAGTCTGGTAATCTAAGAATTAGGGAACAGACACCCTAATTGACGCGAATCCTAAAGATAGATCTATTGGGCCTAACAAACCCCATCCAAAGTACCGGATGCTTTAGTACTATGAAATTTATATCATATCCGAAGGGTGTCCCGGAATGATGGGGATATTCTTATATATGCATCTTGTTAATGTCGGTTACCAGGTGTTCATCATATGAATGATTTTTATCTCTATGTATGGGATGTGTATTGAAATATGAAATCTTGTGGTCTAATGTTACGATTATATATATATAGGTTAAACCTATAACTCACCAACATTTTTGTTGACGTTTAAAGCATGTTTATTCTCAGGTGAATATTAAGAGCTTCCGCTGTTGCATACTAAAATAAGGACAAGATTTGGAGTCCATGTTTGTATGATATTGTGTAAAAACTGCATTCAAGAAACATATGTCGATGTAATATATTTCTATTGTAAAGCATTATGTAATGGTCTTGTGTAAACAGTATATTTTAGATTATCATTATTTGATAATCTACGTAATGTTTTTAAAACCTTTATTGATAAAATAAAGGTTATGGTTGTTTTAAAAATGAATGCAGTCTTTGAAAAACGTCTCATATAGAGGTCAAAACCACGCAACAAAATCAATTAATATGGAACGTTTATAATTAATATGAACGGGATATTTCAGTTGGCATCAGAGCTGGTATAACGCCATCCATGTGTGGCGGGTTAGTCGTAAAGGAGGTTCTCACAGTGTTACTAAGCATTGGCTCTTACTCCTTGCGATCCCTTACGAGGGTTGGCAGTAGCCGAGAGGCAGACCCTAAAATCAGTATCTGAGGTACACTCAGTGGTCACCAGGTGGTTAGCTGGGAAGGCACTGGATGGGACGATGGTTGTCCCCACTGTATTTTAGTTGGTATCCGAGCGTTGGTCTTAGAGAACCAGAAAATTTGCATTAGTGTGTCTTATCGAGTTTGTTAGGATGCATTAGTGAGTCTGGACTTCGATCGTGTTTTCTTTAAAAATGATTGCTTAACATTTTTGTTGGAAACTATATATTATTAACATGTAAATATTATGTGGTATATTAATCTCTTAACATGTTTGATATTGTGTGATAGATGTCTACCTCTAGCACAAATCTCATTGACTCACCTAATAATAACGAAGAGTCGAATATATATTGGCAAGATTCACAAGTTCCCGAAGAACCGGAAGAAGAGGAAACGAAACCGGAAGAAGAGGAACCGGAAGAAGAGGAACCAGAAGAAGAGGAACCGGAAGAAGAAGAGGTTCCGAAGGGGGGAATAGTAGGAACCACAGAAAACCGGTCAAATAAAAGAAAATCCTCAACCAATGGACCAAAGTTAATAATGGTCAATGGTGTTTCCGCTAAGGAAGCAAAATATTGGGAAAATTACCAATTTTTCGATGAATCGGATCCTGATGAGGATTCCGATGATGTTATAGAAATTACCCCGACCCAATTTAATGAGTCAAAAGAAAATAATAAGGGAAAAGGCATCAAAATAGAGAAATCTGATTCCGACCCCGATGAACTTTATATGTAGCGTCAACACCCGTATTTTCAATATCGTGACAATAACCCGGGAACCTCTAAACCGCCAGGTTTTTCTAAACCAATGTGGAAAACAACGACACGTATTAGAGGAACATCATATATCCCTAGAAGATTAGGAAAAAGAACCAAGTCCGAAGAAGAATAAACCAGTGATTCAGATTAGAGGGGTGTGAGCATGTTGTGTAATAAATGTATTGTAGTGTGCTTGTACTTTTATGTTCTATGTAAAAATTGCTTGTATTGTTTGTTATTACAAATCTAATCCTTGTCTATTTTACAGTATAAAAAAAATGGACGTTAAGAGTAGACAACCGAATATTTTAGAAGACCTACCAGAGGATATGATTGAGAAAATCTTGTCTAGAGTCGGTCAGAATTCATCAGCACATTTAGTTATGGCAAAATTAACTTGTCCAACATTTGAAAGACTTTCCAGAAATGCCTTAGTTTATAAAAGGCTTTCCTTTGATAGGTGGGGTATATCACATTGGGGAGACTTTAAGTTATGCCGTGTTTTCTTTAAAACGTTAAATGCGGGGAACCCAAATGCAATTTTACGCTACGGGTTAAGAACCTATTTTGACTCAACATATCCCAACATAGGATTTCGTGAATTAGAAAGAGCTTCTAACATGCAACATAAAGAAGCATGTTATGCTTACGAGTTAGTGATGTTCGCTTCTTACCAAAGTGAGAAAAAGAACATCGGATTGCAGCTTTTAAATAAAACTTTCCCACAAGTGACGGATTCAGTAGTTGGGGTGAAAAACAAGGTTTTTAGATTATTACGGGGCTGTTGGACATTACGAAACCCTCGTCCTTTTGACGACATTACAACATGCTGCCTAGCTAATGGTCATAATGGTTATTTTCCACAAGACCAAGGATGGGAAGTCGTCATAGTAAAACCAGAATGCATGACTTATTTCTGGACTTATGAATTAAATGTCTTTATTTCCTTTGCTGAACAACTTGCGTATTAACTAGATTTATCTTCAAAACTGTCATGTATCATAGTGTACTATATTTCATGTTATATGTAATATAGCGAAGTTGTAAGTTTGAAGAATATTTGTATGTGATATATTATTATAATCAGTTTTTCATATGGAATTGTAGTAGTTGAATTGTATATTAGCTACTAAGTATGAACTTAACGGGTAGGTAGTACCCAAATTTAAACTTATAAAACGCTAATATGAAGAAAAAGCTTTTATAAATGAGTTCATATTATGCTACGAGATACTATTGACTACTCTTAATATTTTGTATGATTAAATTGTTTCATTTGACTATTTTGAAGGAAATGGCACCGACTACTCGACACACCTTGAATATGAGCGAAGAAGAATTTCGTGCCTTTCTTGCTTCAAACATAGCCGCAGTACAGGCCGCCCTACATATCAACAATAACTCTGAATCTAGCAATACAGCTAACGGCGCAAAAAATCGTGTAGGATGCTCCTACAAGGAATTCACTGCCTGCAAACCTTCAGAATTTGATGGGACCGAAGGACCAATCGGATTGAAACGGTGGACCGAGAAAGTTGAATCGGTGTTTGCCATAAGTAAGTGTGCTGAAGGAGACAAAGTGAAGTACGCTACGCATACCTTCACAGGTATTGCGTTAACATGGTGGAATACCTATCTAGAGTAAGTGGGACAAGATGCTGCTTATGCGCTACCGTGGTCAGCATTCAAGCACTTGATGAACGAGAAGTACCGTCCCAGAACCGAGGTCAATAAGCTCAAGTCAGAACTTAGAGGGTTACGAACACAGGGATTCGATATTACTTTGTACGAAAGACGATTCACAGAATTGTGCCTATTGTGTCCGAGAGCATTCGAAGATGAGGAAGAGAAGATCGACGCGTTTGTAAAAGGGTTACCGGAGAGAATCCAAGAAGATATAAGTTCACACGAGCCTGCCTCCATACAAAAGGCATGTAGAATGGCTCACAAACTAGTGAACCAGATTGAGGGAAGAATGAAAGAACAGGCGGCCGAAGAGGCCAACGTGAAGTTAGTCAAAAGAAAGTGGGAGGAAAACGGTGATAAGAGTCACCAAAACAACAACAACTATCCCAACAATCGCAAAATCAATCGCAACTACAACAAAAGGCACAACAACAACAACAACAACTACAACAATCATCCCAACAACGATAACAACCGCAATAACAACAACAATCAGAAGCAGCTATGCCAAAGGTGTGAAAAGTATCACTCGGGGTTCTACAGCAAATTTTGCAACAAGTGTAAAAGAAATGGTCATAGTGAAGCGAAGTGTAAGGTCTACAACCAGGGATTAACAGAACGAAAGGAACAAATGGTGTCGGAATGATTAATGGCGGAGCAAGTAGTGTCGGAGCAAGTTATGCCAATGTAGTTTGTTATAAATGTGGAAAACTGGGCCACATTATTAGAAATTGCCCGAACCAGGAGAACACGAATGGACAAGGCCGCGGAAGAGTTTTCAATATTAATGCGGCAGAGGCACAGGAAGACCCGGAGCTTGTTACGGGTACGTTTCTTATTGACAATAAATCTACTTATGTTTTATTTGATTCGGGTGCGGATAGAAGCTATATGAGTAGAGATTTTTGTGCTAAATTAAGTTGTCCATTGACGCCGTTGGATAGTAAATTTTTACTCGAATTAGCAAACGGTAAATTAATTTCAGCAGATTATATATGCAGGAATCGAGAAATTAAACTGGGTAGTGAAATATTTAAGATTGATTTGATACCAGTAGAGTTAGGGAGTTTTGATGTAATAGTTGGCATGGACTGGCTGAAGGAGATGAAAGCAGAGATCGTATGTTACAAAAATGCAATTCGCATTGTACGAGAAGAAGGAGAACCCTTAATGGTGTACGGAGAAAAGGGCAACACGAAGCTACATCTTATTAGTAATTTGAAGGCACAAAAACTAATAAGAAAAGGTTGCTATGCTGTTCTAGCACACGTCGAGAAAGTACAAACTGAAGAAAAGAGCATCAATGATGTTCCCGTCGCAAAAGAATTTCCCGATGTATTTCCGAAAGAATTACCGGGACTACCTCCACATCGATCTGTTGAATTTCAAATAGATCTTGTACCAGGAGCTGCACCAATAGCTCGTGTTCCTTACAGACTCGCACCCAGCGAGATGAAAGAACTGCAAAGCCAACTGCAAGAACTATTAGAACGTGGTTTCATTCGACCAATCACATCACCATGGGGAGCTCCTGTTTTGTTTGTCAAGAAGAAGGATGGTACATTTAGGTTGTGTATTAACTACAGAGAACTGAATAAACTTACCATCAAAAACTGTTATCCACTGCCGAGAATTGACGACTTATTTGATCAACTACAAGGCTCATCGGTTTATTTGAAAATCGATTTACGTTCTGGATATCATCAAATGCGATTAAAGGAGGATGATATTCCAAAAACTGCTTTTAGGACGCGTTATGGTCATTACGAGTTTATGGTTATGCCGTTTGGATTGACTAACGCACCAGATGTGTTCATGGACCTTATGAACCGAGTGTGTGGGCCATATCTTGACAAGTTTGTCATTGTTTTCATCGATAACATACTTATTTACTCAAAGAATGATCAAGAGCACGAAGAACATTTGAGAAAAGTGCTAGAAGTATTGAGGAAAGAAAAACTGTACGTTAAGTTTTCAAAGTGTGCATTTTGGTTGGAAGAAGTTCAATTCCTCGGTCACATAGTGAACAAAGAAGGTATCCAGGTGGACCCGGCAAAGATCGAAACCGTTGAAAAGTGGGAAACCCCAAAAACTCCGAAGCATATACGTCAATTTTTAGGATTGGCTGGTTACTACAGAAGATTCATCCAAGATTTCTCTAAAATAGCAAAACCCTTGACTGCATTAACTCATAAAGGGAAGAAATTTGAATGGAAGGATGAACAAGAGAAGGCGTTTCAGTTATTGAAGAAAAAGCTAACTACGACACCTATATTGTCATTGCCTGAAGGGAATGATGATTTTGTGATTTATTGTGATGCATTAAAGCAAGGTCTCGGTTGTGTATTAATGCAACGAACGAAGGTGATTGCTTATGCGTCTAGACAATTGAAGATTCACGAGCAAAATTATACAACTCACGATTTGGAATTGGGTGCTGTTGTTTTTGCATTAAAGATTGGGAGACATTATTTATATGGGTTCAAAAGTATTATATATATCGACCACAAAAGTCTCCAACATATATTTAATCAGAAGCAACTGAATATGAGACAACGCAGGTGGATTGAACTATTGAATGATTATGATTTTGAGATTCGATACCACCCGGGGAAGGCGAATGTGGTAGCCGACGATTTGAGCAGAAAGGACAGAGAACCTATACGGGTAAAAGCTATGAATATAATTATTCGTACTAACCTTACTACTCAAATAAAGGAGGAGCAACAGGGGGTTGTAAAAGAAGGAAAGTTGAAGAATGAGATACCCAAAGGATCAGAGAAACATCTTAATATTCGGGAAGACGGAACCTGATATAGGGCTGATAGAATTTGGGTACCAAGGTTTGGAGATGTGAGAGAAATGGTACTTAAAGAAGCACATAAAACCAGATATTCAATACATCCCGGAGCGGGGAAGATGTATAAAGATCTCAAGAAAAACTTTTGGTGGCCGGGTATGAAAGCCGATATTGCTAAATATGTAGGAGAATTTTTGACGTGTTCTAAGGTCAAAGCTGAACATCAGAAACCATCAGGTCTACTACAACAACCTGAAATCCCGGAATGGAAATGGGAAAACATTACCATGGATTTCATTACTAAATTGCCAAGGACTGCAAGTGGTTATGATACTATTTGGGTAATAGTTGATCGTCTCACCAAGTTAGCACACTTCCTGCCAATGAGAGAAGATGACAAAATGGATAAGTTGGCACGATTGTATTTGAAGGAGGTTGTCTCCAGACATGGAATACCCGTCTCTATTATCTCTGATAGGGATGGTAGATTTGTTTCAAGGTTCTGGCAGATATTGCAACAAGCATTGGGGACTCGTCTAGACATGAGTACAGCCTATCATCCACAAACTGATGGGCAGAGCTAAAGGACGATACAAACGCTTGAAGACATGCTACGAGCATGTGTTATTGATTTCGGAAACAGTTAAGATCGACACCTACCGTTAGCAGAAGTTTTCTACAACAACAGCTATCATTCTAGTATTGAGATGGTGCCGTTTGAGGCACTTTATGGTAGAAAGTGCAGGTCTCCAATTTGTTGGAATGAAGTGGGGGATAGACAGATTACGGGTCCGAAAATAATACAAGAAACTACCGAGAAAATCATCCAAATTCAACAACGATTGAAAACCACCCAGAGTCGACAAAAGAGCTACGCGGACAGTAAAAGAAAAGATATAGAGTTTGGTCATGCTTAAGGTTTCACCTTGGAAAGGCGTTGTTCGATTTGGTAAACGGGGAAAACTAAATCCAAGGTACATTGGACCATTCAAGATTATAGATCGTGTCGGACCAGTAGCTTACTAACTGGAGCTACCTCAATAACTCGCGGCTGTACATAAGACTTTCCATGTCTCAAATTTGAAGAAATGTTTTGCTAAAGAAAATCTCACTATTCCGTTGGACGAAATCCAAATCAATGAAAAACTTCAGTTCATTGAAGAACCCATCGAAATAATGGATCGTGAGGTTAAGAGACTTAAGCAAAACAAGATACCGATTGTTAAGGTTCAATGGAATGCTCGTAGAGGACCCGAGTTCACCTGGGAGCGTGAAGATCAGATGAAGAAGAAATACCAGCATCTATTTCCAGAAGATTCGTCAACACCTTCAACAGCTTAAAATTTCGGGGCGAAATTTATTTAACGGGTAGGTACTGTAGTAACCCGAACTTTTCCATGTTTATATATATTAATTGAGATTGATATTTACATGACTAAATGTTTCTAACGTATTAAGCAATCAAACTTGTTAAGACTTGATTAATTGAAATAGGTTTCATATAGACAATTGACCACCCAAGTTGACCGGTAATTCACGAACGTTAAAACTTGTAAAAACTATACGATGACATATATATGGTTATATATATCGTTAACATGATTTTATTATAAGTAAGTATCTCATTAGGTATTTTAACAATGAGTTATATACATAAAAATGAGTCTATTAAATTAAGAAACTCGAAAACGATATATATAACGATTATCGTTATAACAACGTCTTACTAGGTACATATGAATCATATTAAGATATTGATACACTTGGTTAATTATGCTAAATGATAAGTAAATATATCATTAAGTGTATTAACAATGAACTACATATGTAAAAATAAGACTACTAACTTAATGATTTCGAAACGAGTCATATATGTAACGATTATCGTTGTAACGACATTTAACTGTATATATATCATACTAAGATATATTATATATCATAATATCATGATAATGTAACAATTTAACATTTCATTTGATACAATAAACAATGGGTTAACAACATTTTACAAGATCGTTAACCTAAAGGTTTCAAAACAACATTTACATGTAACGACTAACGATGACTTAACGACTCAGTTAAAATGTATATACATATAGTGTTTTAATATGTATTCATACACTTTTGAAAGACTTCAAGACACTTATCAAAATACTTCTACTTAACAAAAATGCTTACAATTACATCCTCGTTCGGTTTCATCAAAAATTCTACTCGTATACACCCGTATTCGTACTCGTACAATATACAGCTTTTAGATGTATGTACTATTGGTATATACACTCCAATGATCAGCTCTTAGCAGCCCATGTGAGTCACTTAACACATGTGGGAACCATCATTTGGCAACTAGCATGAAATATCTCATAAAATTACAAAAATATGAGTAATCATTCATGACTTATTTACATGAAAACAAAATTACATATCCTTTATATCTAATCCATATACCAACGACCAAAAATACCTACAAACACTTTCATTCTTCAATTTTCTTCATCTAATTGATCTCTCTCAAGTTCCATCTTCAAGTTCTAAGTGTTCTTCATAAATTCCATAAGTATAGTTTCATAAAAATCAAGAATACTTCCAAGTTTGCAAGTTTACTTCCAAGCTTTCTAATCCATTCCAAGTAATCATCTAAGATCAAGGAACCTTTGTTATTTACAGTAGGTTATCTTTCTAATTCAAGGTAATTGATAATGCTAAAAACGAACATATATTTCATAGCATTATTCCTCAAGAAAGACAAGCTTTTAGTTGCAATTGTTCTATTTACAAGTGATATTCGTTTAAATAATAAAAGGTGAAGACAAAAGACAGATTCGACGAATTGAAGACGCAAACGACCAAAAAGCTCAAAAGTACAAAAGACAATCAAAGAGGTTCCAATTATTGATAAGAAACGTCTCGAAATTACAAGAGTACAAGATTCAAAACGCAAAGTACAAGATATTAAATTGTACGCAAGGACGTTCGAAAATCCGAAACTGGGACCAGAGTCAACTCTCAACGCTCGACGCAACGGACTAAAAATTACAAGTCAACTATGCACATAAATATAATATAATATTTAAATAATTCTTATAATTATTTAATATATTATATTTATATTTAAAACCGTCGGTAAACAAAGAGCCAAGCTTGTGTGAGCTGTAAAAGTAAACTCCGCGACTCGCGGAGTTTGAAGTCTAAAATGGCCGCGAGTCGCGGAACCCCAATTTCAGAAACTCCCTATAAAGTTCGCGCATTCTGATCGTAAAAAAATAATCTTTTTCTTCTCCTCATTCATACGTAAAATATATATATATATTTATATTTTAATTTTAATTATAATTCTAATAATAAAGGTATGTTAGCGAATGTTGTAAGGGTGTAAGTCGAAATTCTATCCGTGTAACGCTACGCTATTTTTAATCATTGTAAGTTATGTTCAACCTTTTTACATTAATGTCTCGTAGCTAAGTTATTATTATGCTTATTTAAAACGAAGTAATCATGATGTTGGGCTAATTATTAAAATTGGGTAATTGGGCTTTGTACTATAATTGGGGTTTGGACAAAAGAACGACACTTGTGGAAATTAGACTATGAGCTATTAATGGGCTTTATATTTGTTTAACTAAATGATAGTTTGTTAATGTTAATATAAAGATTTACAATTGGGCGTCCCTATAAATTACCATATACACTCAATCGGACACGATGGGCGGGGTATTTATATGTACGAATAATCGTTCATTTAACCGGACACAGGAATGGATTAATAGCCACTAGAATAATTAAAACAGGGGTGAAATTATGTACAAGGACACTTGGTATAATTGATAACAAAATATTAAAACCTTGGGTTACACTCAGTCGACATCCTGGTGTAATTATTAAACAAAGTATTAAAATATTGTTACAGTTTAAGTCCCCAATTAGTTGAAATATTTAACTTCGGGTATAAGAATAATTTGACGAGGACACTCGCACTTTATATTTATGACTGATGGACTATTATGGACAAAAACCAGACGGACATATTAAATAATCCAGGACAAAGGACAATTAACCCATGGGCATAAAACTAAAATCAACACGTCAAACATCATGATTACGGAAGTTTAAATAAGCATAATTCTTTTATTTCATATTTAATTTCCTTTATTTTATATTTAATTGCACTTCTAATTATCGCATTTTTATTGTTATTGTATTTAATTGCACTTTTAATTATCGTACTTTTTAATTATCGCAAGTTTATTTTATCGCACTTTTATTATTCGCAATTTCATTATCGTTATTTACTTTATGCTTTAATTTAAAGTCTTGTATTTATTTGGTTTTAACTGCGACTAAAGTTTTAAAATCGACAAACCGGTCATTAAACGGTAAAAACCCCCCTTTATAATAATAATATTACTTATATATATATATATATTTGTATTTTTATAAAAGTAAACTAATATAGCGTTAAGCTTTGTTTAAAAAGATTCCCCGTGGAACGAACCAGACTTACTAAAAACTACACTACTGTACGATTAGGTACACTGCCTATAAGTGTTGTAGCAAGGTTTAAGTATATCCATTCTATAAAAAAAAAAATATCTTGTGTAAAATTGTATCGTATTTAATAGTATTTTCTGCAAAAATAAGTTATTTTATATACTACTCTGCTAAAACATCAAGTATTTTTGGCGCCGCTGCCGGGGAGTCTCTTAAAAGCCGGAAGCGCAATGCTAATAAAAAAAAAATTATGTATTTTTAAGATTTTGTTAAATATTTAAGTTTTATAAAGTTTCTTTATTTTTATATAAGTTTTATTTAAGTATTTTGTTTTTATTTAAAAACATATAAAAAAAATATATATATATAAATCTAGTTTTAAGATTTTTATTTATAAAATTATAAAGTGATTCTATTTTTATTTAAGTTTTAAATATAAGTTTTTATTATACACATATTTTTTTACATAAACAGAAAAAATTAAAAACAGAAAATAAAAAAAAAAAAAATAAAGAAAAACGCGTAAATTTTAAACTGTTTCAGAGTTGAATTTCTGAACCCCGCGACTCGCGGGGTTTGATGCATTAAATACCGCAACTCGCGGAGAAAACCTGACACGTGACAGAAGCCCTAATCAGGCATTAATCACGGTGTAATTATTATTATTATTATTATTTAATTAAAAACCCTAAATAGGTTTTATTTATTTATTAATTAGTTTAGTTTATTAATTTAATTTGTTTTATTTGTTAAATTAGTTTAATTAAATTATAAAATTAGTAGTTTTATTAAATAAATAATATAAAAATAATATTTTTATAAAAATTGTACTTTTTACAACTTTTTATATATTTTTATATTTTGTCACTTTTTAATCGTTGTAGCGTAATATTTGTATTTTTAGCTCATATTTAGTTTTAAACTTAGATTTTGCCATAGTTATTTTTACTTCTTGATTTTTAGGCTTTGCCGTAGAATTCCTTAAGTGCTTTTTCTTAGACTAAGATTTAGGTACTTTAGAATTTTGCGACGCCTTTTTAAGTTTTAGTTTCTTTTTAAGTTATTTCCATTTGGGATATAGTTTTTCTTGTAAGCTTTAATATTTTTACACACCTTTTACCTATGTATCAATTATCATTCCAATTAGTAATTTCAATTTGCGATTATAATTTTAAGTTAGTTGTAGTAATAAGGTTAGGTTAGTCAAGTATTTTTAAGTTTTTATAAGTTTCTTTTATTTTTCCGTCACCTTTTATTTTTCAACCATTTTTCTTTTTCGACCTTTTTTGACGAACTCTTTTTCTTTCTTATTTCTCGCTATTCTAGTTTTTAGGACATAGATTTTTATTCTACTTCTTATCTAAATTTCTTAAAATTACGAAAATTTATTTTAAGTGGTTAAATTGATAGACATCAAAATTTTCTGGTTCGTAGTAATAGTTGGATTTGTACGTGGACCGGGTTATTGGAACCAAACAGTCCTCAATTATATTGAGACCAAACGAATCCTGCCCCTCTGCTGCATCTTTTGGCTATTCGAAACGTGGGCAAAATCAGAAAAGTCTATTGATTGGATAACTTATTATAATTTTTCTTTCCTTTTAAAAACTAATAGGATATTCAGTGAATGCACCGAGCAAGACGATCACCACCTTTTGTACGTTCACCACCTGTAACTAGATCAAGACATTTAGCAAATATAACCGCCGTTGATTTTTCTTTAGAATCGTCATCCAGTCGACCAAGTACTTCAGTTCAAATTTCCGATAATCCATTTTTTGAACCCGACCTCACAATTGAGAATCCGGAGAATATTCAGGAACGGTTCGTAGATCCTGAACCATTAAACTTTCCTCCGGAACCACCAATCATTCAAACAGAGATTGTTGAGGAACGAACCATTAAATCAGAATCCTCTAGTGATTCCGATTCAACAAATTCAATTATGGAGAATCTGGAACCTTTAAGTATGGAAGACCGAATGAGAGCTAAACGCACTGGCCAAGGTCACGCAATTACTCATCCAGACATTAATGCGCCAGATTATGAAATCAAAGAACAAATTCTACACATGGTGACTAATCAATGCCAATTTAGTGGTGCGCCGAAGGAAGATCCAAATGAACATCTACGTACCTTTAATAGGATCTGCACACTATTTAAAATCCGAGAAGTGGAGGATGAACAGATATATCTCATGTTATTTCCCTGGACTTTAAAGGGAGAAGCCAAAGATTGGTTGGAATCGTTACCTGAAGGGGCGATCGATACATGGGATGTTTTAGTTGACAAATTTCTTAAACAATTCTTTCCTGCATCTAAAGCCATAAGACTTCAAGCAGAAATTGTTACGTTTACACAGAAACTGAATGAAACTCTATATGAGGCGTGGACTAGATATGGAAAGTTATTAAGAGGATGTCCGCAACATGGTTTAGACACCTGTCAAATAGTACAAATATTCTACCAAGGATGCGACATCACTACAAGAAAAGACATAGATATAGCAGCTGGTGGTTCTATTATGAAGAAAACCGAAACTGATGCTTACAAAATTATTGATAACACTGCTTCCCACTCACATGAGTGGCACCAAGAAAAAGATATCATTAGGTCATCTAAAGCAGCTAGAGCCGATTCTAGCCATGACTTAGATTCCATTTCCGCAAAGATAGATGCTGTCGAGAGATGAATGGAAAAGATGACTAAAGATATTCACTCAATACGAATTAGTTGTGAGCAGTGTGGAGGACCACATTTGACAAAAGATTGTCTCAGTATTGAATTAACAATGGAACAAAGAGAGAATATTTCATACATAAACCAAAGGACTGGAAATAATTATCAGAATAATTATCAACCGCCAAGACCGATTTACAATCAAAACCAGAATTATAACCGAAATATTCCATACAACAATCAACAAGGTCCTAGCAATCAACAAGTATCCAATAATACTTACAATCAGCAAAGACCTAATTTTCAAAACAAACCACCACAACAAACAGATGATAAAAAGCCGAATTTAGAAGATATGATGACAAAGCTAGTTGAAACTCAAACGCAGTTTTTCACATCTCAGAAACAAACAAATGAACAAAATGCTCAAGCATTTAGAAATCAACAAGCTTCTATTCAAAATCTAGAACAAGAAGTAAGTAACCTAGCAAGGTTAATAGGTGAAAGAAAACCAGGAAGTCTACCTAGTGATACAAATTCTAACCCCCGGAATGAAACAGCTAAAGCCATTACCACAAGAAGTGGTACAACACTTAAACCACCTGAAATACCTGTAACTTCTGATGAAACTATTCCTACTCCACAAGAACCACAACCTAATCAAGATAAGGAAAAAGAACCGGTAGTTGAAAAGGTTAATGAAGATAACACAGTTAAGGATAAACCTTATGTTAAACCATACCAACCACCACTTCCTTACCCGAGTAAAATGAAGAAAGAGAAACTTGAAGCCGAGCAATCCAAATTCTTGGATATGTTTAAACAGATAAATGTAAATCTTCCTTTCATTGATGTGATTTCAGGAATGCCTAGATATGCTAAATTCTTAAAAGATCTAATCTCAAATAGAAAGAAAATGGAAGAACTCTCGGCTGTTACTATGAATGCTAATTGTTCAGCAGTGCTGTTGAATAAGATACCAGAAAAACTATCTGATCCAGGAAGTTTCACAATTCCATGTTTTCTGGGTAGTCTTAGTTCAATAGAAGCATTGGCAGACTTAGCTGCTAGTATAAATCTAATGCCATATTCACTATACACTAAACTAGACCTTGGAGAATTGAAACCAACCAGAATAAGCATACAACTAGCCGATAGATCAATAAAATATCCTAGAGGGATAATGGAGAACATGCTAGTTAAAGTTGGTACTTTAGTATTTCCAGTAGATTTTGTTGTTCTGGACATGGAAGAAGATTCTCAAGTTCCTCTTATATTAGGAAGACCATTCTTAAACACGGCTAAAGCAATGATAGACGTGTTCGGTAAGAAACTGACCCTAAGTATAGAGGATGAGAGTGTTACCTTTTCAGTTGATAGAGCAATGCAACAACCGCAATCTGCAGATGATACATGTTATTATATTCAAACTATAGATGCACATGCAGAATTATTAGAAGAATTTCCAGAATTACAAGGAACGGGAGAATGTTCTTTAGGAGAAGGTAATGAACCAATTGATGAAGCTGAAATGTTAGCTACACTTATAGCTAATGGATATGAACCAACAACAGAAGAAATTCAAATGCTAAAAGAAGAAGACAGATATCGATACAAATCATCGATAGAAGAACCTCCAAAATTAGAGTTAAAGCCACTTCCAAACCATTTGGAATACGCTTATTTACATGGTGAATCTGAATTACCTGTAATAATATCGTCTTCTCTTACTGAAAATGAGAAATCACAACTCATTTCTGTGTTGAAAGCTCATAAACCAGCCATTGCATGGAAGATTCATGATATTAAAGGAATAAGTCCTTCGTATTGCACACATAAAATCCTTATGGAAGAAGGTCATAAAACGTATGTGCAACGCCAACGAAGACTAAATCCTAATATGCAAGATGTAGTTAAGAAAGAGATTATTAAACTGCTAGATGCAGGTGTAATTTATCCAATCTCTGATAGTCCATGGGTAAGCCCAGTTCAATGCGTACCTAAGAAGGGTGGCATGACTGTCATTACAAATGAGAAAAATGAGCTTATTCCTACTAGGACTGTAACAGGATGGCGTGTATGTATTGATTATAGAAAATTAAATGACGCCACCAGAAAAGATCACTTTCCCTTACCTTTCATAGATCAAATGTTGGAAAGATTAGCCGGAAATAGTTACTATTGTTTTCTAGATGGATTTTCCGGATATTTTCAAATTCCAATAGCACCCGAAGATCAAGAGAAAACCACATTCACGTGCCCTTATGGTACTTTTGCTTACAAACGCATGCCATTTGGACTTTGCAACGCCCCTGCAACCTTTCAAAGGTGTATGATGGCGATTTTTCACGACATGATAGAAGAATGCATGGAAGTATTCATGGATGACTTTTCAGTCTTCGGTGATACATTTGAATCATGTCTAGTTAATCTGGAACGAATGCTTCTTAGATGCGAACAATCAAATCTAGTACTTAATTGGGAGAAATGTCATTTCATGGTTAAAGAAGGCATCGTTCTTGGACATAAAATTTCAAAATAAGGAATTGAAGTGGATAGAGCTAAAGTAGATGTAATTGCCAAACTTCCACATCCCACCAATGTTAGAGGAGTTAGGAGTTTTCTAGGGCATGCCGGTTTTTACCGACGTTTCATAAAAGATTTTTCTAAAATTGCCACTCCTATGAATAAACTCCTAGAAAAGAATGCTCCATTCATCTTTTCAGATGAGTGTATCAAATCTTTTAATATTCTTAAATAGAAACTCACTAATGCGCCGATCATGATCACACCAAATTGGAATCTACCATTTGAACTAATGTGCGATGCAAGTGATTTTGCAATGGGAGCCGTTTTAGGACAATGGATTGAAAAACTATTTCAACCTATATATTATGCTAGTAAGACGTTACAAGGAGCACAAACGAACTATACAACTACTGAAAAAGAACTCCTTGCTATTGTCTTTGCTTTTGACAAATTTCGATCATATCTCGTTCTAGCAAAAACGGTGGTCTATACCGACCATTCTGCTCTTAGATACCTATTTTCGAAACAAGATGCTAAACCAAGATTAATCCGTTGGATCTTACTCTTACAAGAGTTTGATATTGAAATCCGAGATAAAAGAGGAGCAGAAAATCTCGCCGCTGATCATCTTTCTCGTCTTGAAAATCCTGAATTAGAAGTTCTAAATGAATCGGCCATACAAGACAACTTTCCTGATGAATATCTATTGAAGATAGATTATAAAGAAATTCCATGGTTTGCAGACTATGCAAACTATTTAGTATGTGGATTCCTTGAAAAAGGATTATCGTACCAAAGACGAAAGAAATTCTTCAGTGATATAAAACACTATTTCTGGGAAGATCCACATCTGTTTAAAAGTTGTCCCGATGGAATAATACGCCGATGTGTATTTGGAGATGAAGCTAGTAAAATATTAAACCATTATCACACAGGACCAACAGGAGGGCATTATGGGCTTCAACTAACAGCAAGAAAAGTTTATGATTCTGGATTCTATTGGCCTACAATTTACAAAGACGCACACCTTCTTTGCAATTCCTGTGATGCTTGTCAAAGGGCCAGAAAAATAAGTCAACGTGATGAAATGCCACAAAATGTCATCCAAGTATGTGAAGTATTTGACATTTGGGGTATTGACTTTATGGGTCCATTTCCAAAATCTCATAATAATCTATATATACTCGTAGCCATTGATTATGTATCTAAATGGGCGGAAGCACAAGCTCTCCCAACTAATGATGCACGAGTTGTAGTCAACTTTTTAAAACATCTTTTTGCAAGGTTTGGAACACCGAAAGCTTTGATAAGTGATCGGGGTACTCATTTCTGTAATAATCAACTTGAGAAAGTTCTTAAAAGATATGGAGTAACTCATAAAATATCCACCTCATATCATCCACAAACAAGTGGACAAGTTGAAAATACCAACCGAGCCTTAAAACGTATTCTAGAGAAAACCGTAGGATCAAATCCGAAGGAATGGTCCATTAAATTGGAGGATGCACTCTGGGCTTTTAGAACAGCCTACAAAACTCCAATTGGAACCACACCTTTTAGACTTGTTTATGGAAAAGCATGTCATCTTCCAGTAGAAATTGAACACAAAGCATTTTGGGCTTTGAAGACATGTAATCTTGATTTACATGAAGCTGGACGTCTACGATTAAGTCAACTAAACGAATTAGAAGAATTAAGACATGAAGCATACGAAAATTCGTTAATCTATAAAGAAAGAACGAAGAAATGGCATGATAAAAGAATCAGAAGTTCAAAAGAATTTAAAGAAGGAGACATAGTTCTTCTTTTCAATTCACGATTCAAGCTATTTCCTGGAAAATTGAAATCAAGATGGTCTGGACCATTCATAGTTAAAAGAGTTTTCCCATACGAAACGATAGAATTAATAAATTCAAATGGGATTGAATTTAAAGTTAATGGTCACAGAGTTAAACACTACATAGATAGTCCGATGGAAGTCGACAACGAAGTTAATCACAATTTCGACACCACAGCTAACTAAGTGTGGGGAGAATCAAGTCTTTAAAGGATAATATGTATTTCTGTTAGAGTTAGATTGTCTGTTTTTGTGTAGTTCTCGAAAATGGAACCCGAATGGTCTTTCCCTAGCAGACCCTAAAGAACTAGTCTTCTCCCCCATTCTGAATTTTTATTTTTTTAGGAAATGAAGACTGCCTGTGAACTAAACCATGGTCTAATGCTACATGCTTTGATCACTAAACGTAATAATGACACACTTCTGAGTGAAATAGTATCAGTAATCAGAGAAAGATTGGACGGAGTTAGAAAAGAATCCAGATGCGAAGATAATAAGTTACAATTTGGTAAAGGAAAATCAAAATCCGCAGCGAAAAGAAGAGCACGACACCTAGAAAGATGTCACAAATGCGGAAAATGGTCACATAGAGGTAAATGTTCAAATAATCAAACCTATTCAAATACCGAATTTGTTACTTTATGCAGAGACGGACCGTTCGTATGTTTAGAAGAAAAGACACTGAATGCTCGAGGTTACGCCTATGTAGCTATGGAAAACCAATTAAACCGACTATCTTATGAATGGGATAGATCATATAACTAAGAAATCTATTTCACAGGTATGTTTGTACAGTTTTTATTTTATTTTTTTTACTTTTAACCTTTTGATAATAAACGCTAATTTGTTCGCTATAAAGTATTAAATTGGTATTGAATAAAATTAGGTTTGGCGACCGAAATTATTGATATCATTCAAAAATTTATTACATCACTGCGAAATTTAACGTTTATTCTTAAGGTATAAATATCTTTAATCAATCAACTCAAAATATTTCAAAAATTCGTCATGAGTTAAATTAGGTTTTGGAACCGAAATTACTTTACCGAAAAGAGGGGCGCATATTTTTGATAATATTTGATTGATTAAAGTGGGATAAAAAGCCAAAAAGATTTTTAATTTTATTTTTACCATGTTTTTAAAATTAATATATAAATCTTAAATTAATATTGTAAACTTTGTAAAAACAATATTTTTAAAATTGTAAATATTTGAAAAATTAATATAAGTTTGGTGTGAATTTATAATATGAATTTTTAAATTAAGTTTGGTGTGAATTTTTAATTTTATGCATTTCAAATTTTAAGTTTGGTGTGAATTTTTAATATTAATTTTGAATTTTATATTTAAATTGTGTGAATTTAAAAACAAAATTTTACTTTATCTCATTAAGTTAAAAATATGATTTTTAAAATTCGTCGTAAGTTGAAGACTAGGTCTTTGAACCGAAATTGCTTTACCCGAGGGAGGGACGAGAACTTTTATTATCATTATTTTTAATCTTATTGAATTAAAGTATGCCAAAAACAATAAAAAAAACCCAAAAATCTTAGCTTTTAAAACAATCGCTACAAAAAGACAAATTTTAAAATTTTGTCGAAGGACGGACTAGGACATCGATCCGAAACGACCTCGTCCTAAATAACAAGGGAAACAAAATTTTAAAATTAAGTACTTAATTGTTTTATAAGTTAATGATTATATAAAAAAAAATAGCAAACTCCGCGACTCGCGGAGTTTGAAGTGTCCAAACACAGCGAGTCGCGGGAGGACCGAAAATCAGAAAAAAAAAATAAAGAGCTGAAACTGATCAGTTCACTCCCCACAACAGAAAACACAGCGAAAAACCTGCGAAATACTCCGAAAAAACACCCAAAAACACCCCCAAAATCACAATTTTTAACCGTTAATCACCAAATCTTTTACTAAAATCATGTTGAGAAGGATGCTATCTAGGAATTACTCAAGAAAAACGGTAAATTTCTACACCTAAACACCATTTAATCCGAAATTAGTGTTCTTGAGCTCTTTTTTTTTTAAATTTGATTTTGATGCTTTTTAGTGTAATTAGGCTTAAATTGTTTATGTATTATGCTTGTATAACCTAGATTGATGCTATTTAACATGATTAGAAGCCTTAAACTTCAAATTTTGAGTAATCTAGGGTTTGTGTTCTTGAGCAAATTTGAGGCTTTTTGATATAAACAGGTTATGGCCGATTTTTGTCATGAATTGTTGCTAAATTAAGTAGTGTAACATGTCTAGGTAGTTAAATGATCCAAACTTTGAGCCTAAACATGATTTTGAGAATTAAAGTGGACTTTTTCAAAGTCTAAAATTCATGAACTTGATTTTTGAAAGACAATGCCATTTGAAACTTGTTTAATTGCTAGTAATGATTATTTTGACATGTTATTTGAGTTGAATGCTTATGAACTTGGCGAACATTTTCGTATATGCTTATTTGAAAAAGTGTAGATTTGATGAAAATGTGAAAATGAGCTTAAGTTTGATATAAATTGATCATGTCATTGTGATTATTTTGATTGATGATTTTGCTGACACTAATGCATATTTGGATGCACAAAAATTGTGTTTGATGTGTTTTGCAGACTGAAAGGGGTGAATCTTCATCCCAAGCCCGCAATGCTCCTGCTGAGAATGCGGAACAACAGGAGGTGGATAACTACTACAAGCAGAATATACCTCATCCAGTCATGACCTTTTCTGATATGCACTTGGAAGAGTTGCACCCGAACCTGAGATTTGACAGACTTTGGATAGATTATCCAAAATATCAAAGGGGTTTGCATACTCTTCATTTTAAGGTTGTTGAGGTACCGAGGGTCATAGAATGGGGACCCTTAGAAGCTGTAGAATTGGCCGGGCCAATTAGGGAATTACTTGTACAGAGGTATGGTAATTCTACTTTTAATGACTGGGTACGTTTATTCACCATGCGTAGACCTGTATATAAAGTATGGTGTGAAGAATTATTGTGTAGTATAGAGTTGAATGATCGGGTAACTAGTTTAACCGATCGATCTTTTATTAGATTTTTGTTAGGCGGTTCGATGCGCCACATGTCTTTACTGGACATGGCTCAGGCTTTACGTATATATACGCCTGAGGAGTTAGCATCTGCCGATTGTAGAGGGTTGATACTAAACGGTAGAAAGATAGATGAAAATTTTGATACACACGGTGTGTGGAGTCAAATGACAAGCCATCACCGTTTCAAAGGGGGAAATTACTCTTATTTGGATATAGATAGAGCCGAATTAAGAGTGATTCATAGGTTTTTAGCTAATTCGATTACACAAATGGGTAAGAACAAGGAAAAGGTAAATGAACAGGATTTATTTTACCATATGTGTATTCGAGACCCACAAAGCGCTGTAAGTATACCGTATTGTGTGGGTTATTATTTATCAGCTATGGTTCGGGGGATGAAACCGCATAGCATAATAGGAGGTGGTATTTTTATTACTTTGATTGGTGAATATCTCGGTGTGGATATAAGTCGGGGGGATTATTAGTAGAAGAACCAGAACCCCGCGATACTATAGGTTTAAATGTATACCATGGTGCAAAAGTTTTGAAAAGGCGAAATAACGCCGCAGTACCATACCATGGTAGAAATCCACAGGTTGAGAGAAACCAACAGCAAGGTAATGTAGGAGGGGGAAATGAGATGCAAGAAATGCAAAGGTTTATAGCTTCACAGGAGTACGAAAATGCTAGACAGAGAGCATTTGAAGATTGGCAAGTTCATCAGAACCAAATCATAGCTCATTGCCAACATATAGGTCGAAACTATATTCCTACACCAAAACCCATCTTCCCTCCCTAGACTATAGAGATTCAACCACCGTATCCTATGTATAACCCTGCCGAAGCATTCTATAGCACCTATGGTTATGCCTGGAACCCCTATTGGTACCAGTATCATCCCTAGTATACTTAGTTTTATTTATTTTGTAATTTGTAATGATTGATACGTTTAATACTTTTGTTAATATTGTAATAGTTTTTATAATTGTCTAACTTTTATTCTTAGATTTTAATAATTTTTGAATGTGGGGTAATATACCAAACTTCAAAAATATGTATATATGTTTGCAGTTTATCTTATGTACACAACAGGGTAAAACAACGCATTTTCAAAGACTGGCATTAAGTTCAGCAAAAGCAACTAATTTTGACGACAAGATGCAAAATATATGTGAAATAACAACAAGACGGAATGAACAAATGATGTGCACCATTTATCATTCAGCAAACAAACGCCAATATATTTGGAAACTTTGGTAAAAATTTAATCATTTTCACACAAATCACCCTCAATAATTTAAATTATTACTGATTTCTTGCAAATGAGGGCATTGCAAGATCTTAAGTGTGGGAAGGGGTTAAATTCTTTCGGATTTTAAAATTTTTATCTTAAATACTTGGTTACCATTAAAAATACTAGTAAAGCAGTAGTGGTATTAGAATCTAGTGCTCTCTGATAATAAAGAATAGCCCTAGTCTTATATACTGACTACCAAATTCTAGTAAAATTTTTCAAAATTTTCAATTAAATGAACTCAAAATCATGTTTATACATATTTATGAACGATAAAACTAGGTTTTAACACCGAAATTATTGTTACCTCGGAAAGGACATAAATTGAGAAACAAACCAAAATGTTAAAATTCATTTAAAATGGAATAGAGGACGATAAAAAGGAAAATAAAAGCCAAGTGTGGGAAAATTTACCAAGTTATCTTAAACATATGTCACATATATCTGTAACAAATAACTGAAAATACTTTTGCTTTGGACTAAACTAAACTGTTTTACCTGATTTACTGTAAGAAAGATGGATCTACACGATGAATCAATTCCATCATTAAAAGGAAGTAAAGTCTTCCGAAAAAGACACGCGCTTCTTGATTTAGGTCATGAAGTTGTCGTCCAGACCAGCTGTAGGTTGACGAAAAATCTAGAAAAGTCATTACTAAAATCAGCAGGAAATCCAAGGACCTCAGCATTAAACAGGGTCGCCAAGTGGTCAGATTTATCCTAACCATGAGAAGGATTTATCTCGTACAATGGGGGGGCACCATGCAAATTAGCTGGATAAGACTAATGAATCAGATCCCCAGAAAGGATAATCTCCTTAAAGATTAAAAATCAGCTTTTAAAGACTGATATTACTCAATCCTAGAGATTGACCTTAAAGATTGAGAATTACAAACTCATGGAATTCAATGATATCTAAACTCGAGCTTGAACGAGAAAATATTTTGATCAAAATTACAAACCGATTTGTTTTCTGAAAACCCTATTTTCAATGCGTTCATTACCATTGAACGTAAAATCCTAGGAATTTACCTGGAATTCATTAGGTCACCTGAACTAAAACGGGTGTCAACCGTAAGAACGGTGGTTGCATAGTGGTCAAAGACAGGACCTTGTGCCATACCGAAAAATTATAAGGGTGAGCTTTACTATTGCTCCTACCAAGGATAGTAATTGCGTCCGACACGTTATAGACCATAATTAAAAGCATGTCAGGGGACATTGCCTTAACAGTTGCTTGTTCAACGCTTTCCTTTACAACCGGACGGTAGTTTACCGAAAGGTAATATACGGGACAAGTAAACTGGACGTGTTGCTTTCCAAATACAAGGTTAGCAAGTGGGTGACACAAAACCATAAGTTTTGAGCTAAAATTTTCAAATCTGAAACCCACCAAACCCACAAAAATATTTTGCAAACACCGGTAAAGGGTTATTCCGGAAAACTTATCTAGGGTAAAAACTAGATTTAATTTTCAAAAGATCAAATGTTTTCATAAAGATCCAATTTCCTTAATGGATCTAAATTTTTATAGTCATGTAGGACTGTAAACCATATCGTTACTACCATTGTATATACCACCGTATAGAAATCACTGATGTACAAAGTGTGAAGAATAAAGAAGTGATTCTAGTATTTCAAGACGATATTGCTTGCGGACAAGCAACGCTCAAGTGTGGGAATATTTGATAATGCTAAAAACGAACATATATTTCATAGCATTATTCCTCAAGAAAGACAAGCTTTTAGTTGCAATTGTTCTATTTACAAGTGATATTCGTTTAAATAATAAAAGGTGAAGACAAAAGACAGATTCGACTAATTGAAGACGCAAACGACCAAAAAGCTCAAAAGTACAGAAGACAATCAAAGAGGTTCCAATTATTGATAAGAAACTTCTCGAAATTACAAGAGTACAAGATTCAAAACGCAAAGTACAAGATATTAAATTGTACGCAAGGACGTTCGAAAATCCGGAACCGGGACCAGAGTCAACTCTCAACGCTCGACGCAACGGACTAAAAATTACAAGTCAACTATGCACATAAATATAATATAATATTTAAATAATTCTTATAATTATTTAATATATTATATTTATATTTAAAACCGTCGGTAAACAAAGAGCCAAGCTTGTGTGAGCTGTAAAAGTAAACTCCGCGACTCGCGGAGTTTGAAGGCTAAAATGGCCGCGAGTCGCGGAACCCCAATTTCAGAAACTCCCTATAAAGCTCGCGCATTCTGATCGTAAAAAAATAATCTTTTTCTTCTCCTCATTCATACGTAAAATATATATATATATATTTATATTTTAATTTTAATTATAATTCTAATAATAAAGGTATGTTAGCGAATGTTGTAAGGGTGTAAGTCGAAATTCTGTCCGTGTAACGCTACGCTATTTTTAATCATTGTAAGTTATGTTCAACCTTTTTACATTAATGTCTCGTAGCTAAGTTATTATTATGCTTATTTAAAACGAAGTAATCATGATGTTGGGCTAATTATTAAAATTGGGTAATTGGGCTTTGTACCATAATTGGGGTTTGGACAAAAGAACGACACTTGTGGAAATTAGACTATGAGCTATTAATGGGCTTTATATTTGTTTAACTAAATGATAGTTTGTTAATGTTAATATAAAGATTTACAATTGGGCGTCCCTATAAATTACCATATACACTCAATCGGACACGATGGGCGGTGTATTTATATGTACGAATAATCGTTCATTTAACCGGACACAGGAATGGATTAATAGCCACTAGAATAATTAAAACAGGGGTGAAATTATGTACAAGGACACTTGGTATAATTGATAACAAAATATTAAAACCTTGGGTTACACTCAGTCGACATCCTGGTGTAATTATTAAACAAAGTATTAAAATATTGTTACAGTTTAAGTCCCCAATTAGTTGGAATATTTAACTTCGGGTATAAGAATAATTTGACGAGGACACTCGCACTTTATATTTATGACTGATGGACTATTATGGACAAAAACCAGACGGACATATTAAATAATCCAGGACAAAGGACAATTAACCCATGGGCATAAAACTAAAATCAACACGTCAAACATCATGATTACGGAAGTTTAAATAAGCATAATTCTTTTATTTCATATTTAATTTCCTTTATTTTATATTTAATTGCACTTCTAATTATCGCATTTTTATTGTTATTGTATTTAATTGCACTTTTAATTATCGTACTTTTTAATTATCGCAAGTTTATTTTATCGCACTTTTATTATTCGCAATTTCATTATCGTTATTTACTTTATGCTTTAATTTAAAGTCTTGTATTTATTTGGTTTTAACTGCGACTAAAGTTTTAAAATCGACAAACCGGTCATTAAACGGTAAAAACCCCCCTTTATAATAATAATATTACTTATATATATATATATTTGTATTTTTATAAAAGTAAACTAATATAGCGTTAAGCTTTGTTTAAAAAGATTCCCCGTGGAACGAACCGGACTTACTAAAAACTACACTACTGTACGATTAGGTACACTGCCTATAAGTGTTGTAGCAAGGTTTAAGTATATCCATTCTATAAATAAATAAATATCTTGTGTAAAATTGTATCGTATTTAATAGTATATTCTGTAAAAATAAGCTATTTTATATACTACTCTGCTAAAACATCAGTAATATTCATATTCAAACTTTGATTCAATTTCTACAACTATAACAATCTTATTTCGAGTGAAAATCTTACTTGAACTGTTTTCGTGTCATGATTCTGCTTCAAGAACTTTCAAGCCATCCAAGGATCCTTTGAAGCTAGATCCATTTTTCTAATTTCCAGTAGTTTTATCCAGAAAACTTGAGGTAGTAATGATGTTCATAACATCATTCGATTCATACATATAAAGCTATCTTATTCGAAGGTTTAAACTTGTAATCACTAGAACATAGTTTAGTTAATTCTAAACTTGTTCGCAAACAAAAGTTAATCCTTCTAACTTGACTTTTAAAATCAACTAAACACATGTTCTATATCTATATGATATGCTAACTTAATGATTTAAAACCTGGAAACATGATGAACACCATAAAATCGGATATACGCCGTCGTAGTGAAACCGGGGGCTGTTTTGGTTTGGATAATTAAAATCTATGATAAACTTTGATTTAAAAGTTGTTCTTCTGGGAAAATGATTTTTCATATGAACATGAAACTATATCCAAAAATCAAGGTTAAACTCAAAGTGGAAGTATGTTTTCTAAAATGGTCATCTAGACGTCGTTCTTTCGACTGAAATGACTACCTTTACAAAAACGACTTGTAACTTATATTTCCTACTATAAACCTATACTTTTTCTATTTAGATTCATAAAATAGAGTTCAATATGAAACCATAGCAATTTGATTCACTCAAAACGGATTTAAAACGAAGAAGTTATGGGTAAAACAAGACTGGATATTTTTGATCTTTTTAGCTACGGGAAATGTTTAACAAATCTATACAAATCATATCATAACTAACTTATATTGTATTATACATGTATTCTAATATATTATGTAATCTTGGGATACCATAGACACGTATGAAAATGTTTTGACATATCATATCGACCCATGTATATATATTATTTGGAACAACCATAGACACTCTATATGCAGTAATGTTGGAGTTAGCTATACAGGGTTGAGGTTGATTCCAAAAATATATATACTTTGAGTTGTGATCTAGCCTGAGACGTGTATACACTGAGTCGTGGATTGATTCAAGATAATATATATCGATTTATTTCTGTACATCTAACTGTGAACAACTAGTTGTAGGTTACTAACGAGGACAGCTGACTTAATAAACTTAAAACATCAAAATATATTAAAAGTGTTGTAAATATATTTTGATCATACTTTGATATATATGTACATATTTGTATAGGTTCGTGAATCGATCTGTGGCCAAGTCTTATTTCCATGGAAGGAAATATCTGTGAACATGAGTTATAGTCCCACTTTTAAAATCTAATATTTTTGGGATGAGAATACATGCAGGTTTTATAAATGATTTACAAAATAGACACAAGTACGTGAAACTACATTCTATGGTTGAATTATCGAAATCGAATATGCCCCTTTTATAAAGTCTGGTAATCTAAGAATTAGGGAACAGACACCCTAATTGACGCGAATCCTAAAGATAGATCTATTGGGCCTAACAAACCCCATCCAAAGTACCGGATGCTTTAGTACTTCGAAATTTATATCATATCCGAAAGGTGTCCCGGAATGATGGGGATATTCTTATATATGCATCTTGTTAATGTCGGTTACCAGGTGTTCACCATATGAATGATTTTTATCTCTATGTATGGGATGTGTATTGAAATATGAAATCTTGTGGTCTATTGTTACGATTTTATATATATAGGTTAAACCTATAACTCACCAAAATTTTTGTTAACGTTTAAAGCATGTTTATTCTCAGGTGAATATTAAGAGCTTCCGCTGTTGCATACTAAAATAAGGACAAGATTTGGAGTCCAAGTTTGTATGATATTGTGTAAAAACTGCATTCAAGAAACATATGTCGATGTAATATATTTCTATTGTAAACCATTATGTAATGGTCGTGTGTAAACTGTATATTTTAGATTATCATTATTTGATAATCTACGTAATGTTTTTAAAACCTTTATTGATAAAATAAAGGTTATGGTTGTTTTAAAAATGAATGCAATCTTTGAAAAACGTCTCATATAGAGGTCAAAACCTCGCAACGAAATCAATTAATATGGAACGTTTATAATCAATATGAACGGGACATTTCATCGAACCCTAATCAGTCTTCAAGGAACATATCTAGCTAACCAAACCCAACAAGAGACAGCGGAACCCAGAAAGCCGAAGCCTTCGTCGCTTGAGCACGTTACCCTTAAAGGATGGATGCCGGAGATGGTCAAAAAAATGAAAAGGGACACCAGATCTGAAGAGAGGTGAAGGTGGAAAGAAGAAAACAAAGCATTAAAAGGCCATCGGACCACCGGGAGAGATTACGGTGGCTGGAAAAGTAGATTGAAGGTGGTCTTTGCTTTTGTACGAAGAGGAAAGTAAGTTAGGTGAGAGATATGTAGAAGTCAATGGGGTTTTTTGACCCTATTAATTATTATTTTTTCTTCTAAAAAACTGATAATTTGTATTGATACTAGGGGTGTGCATAGTATCCAAATCCGAATCCGCAATCCGAATTATCCGAAAAATCGATCCGAAAATATCCGAAAATTCAGATATCCGAATTTTTGGATATCCGAAAATCGGATATCCGGATTTTCAGATTCGGATATCGGATCGATTTTTCAAATTTTTTCGGATATCCGGATAATCCGATATCAGAAATAAAATACACTTATTATTAATATATTTATATTTATATATAAAGTTTAGTGGCTCAATGGGTGATAACTTATGGGTAATGACTTATGGTCCTTAAAACTTTATATATGACTTAATGACTTGTATATAAAGTTTGATACGCTTTTTGTTTGGTTCATCCTCACAAGATATATACGTATCATTTTTATCGTAGCGAGTATGACATACTAATTATAACTTGTTCACGTTCTAGAACGATATTATATTTACTTTAATGAAAAAACATGAAGTTATTATATGATGCATAATAGATCACTATACATAAGAAATAAATCACAGCACATCCAAAGTTATAAGAAATATACTAGTATATATTAACCAAATAATTAGTATGCATATCTCTATATAAACAGCTAAACCAGATCATTGTTATGTTTGTATTACGATATGATGTGTTGATCATGTTTTGAACTTTGTTATGTTTGTTACGATGATGTGTTAATCGTGTTATGAACTTTTCGAAATTCAAAATGTTGAACTTAGGTGTATGTGACTTGTTATATAATATGTGTTTTGTCATTTGTATTTTTTACATTTATCAGAATACAGTTCGGATTTCGGATGGCCGAATTCACTATCCAATTTTTCGGGTATCCGAAATTCGGATATTCGAAATTTTGGATATCTGGTTTTGCCCACCTAATTGATACCATTGGTGCTTTAATTATTGTATATCCAATATTATGTTGACTGTTAAAAGAAAAAAACCCTTATAAAAAGCAAAAATATCTAACATCTAAACTAATACCATATATATACAATTCCATAATCATAAACCGCACAAACTTTGTGTCCTTTCCCACCTAGATAAAAAACTAGAAAGGCTAAAAAAACACTAAATATAGTCTACTAGTCTTGAAACAACAGTTCCTTAAGTCACTTGAAACATAAAAATGAAATGAACCTACACAGAAACCTTAAAGTTACAAAGTTCCAACCTAGCTTTGAAAGTACACTCTCTACAATATCCATGGCTTCTTTGCATTTGATGATATATATACTAGGCATTTCATTCACTTCTTCAAATTGGTATATCGTCTTCAGGGTAATTGTTCAAGAACATATTTGAGTCTGTATGATCATGACAACATGATGAAAATGTACAAAACCATGAAGGAATATTGCTAGCAGCAGAATTTGGCTCTACAACATGACCATATGACACATTAGAAGAAGTTTTGTTAATGGTGCTGAAGAAAGTTTGCATGAAATTCATCTCATCATCGAGCGAATGAGTGATCTCTAAAGATGGATCGGATTCATAGTTGTTTAAATTCGCCAGCTCAGTGACAACATTGGGCGACTTTGTGGTGGTTGTACTTGTGTTTGTGGCTGTGGATGAGGAGGAAGCGGAGGGAAGATCGGTGTGATCATTAGTGATGCTTCTAATATAGTCTTGTAAAAGAGTACAAGACTCAGACTTTCTATTTTTAGAATTATATATTTTGTTCTTGCTACTTGATATCTTTCTTTTTGCAGCATTCCATATATTTTTAACAGAGTTTTCTGTTCTTCCAGGGATTAATTTCTCGATTTCAACCCATTTGTTGCCTAATTTTTTATGTGCTTCAATTAGTATTCTCAATTCTTGTTCGCTCCATGAGTCTTTCTGAAATCAAACAACATAAAATTAAACTTCGAGTTATGATCATTTGAACCAAAAAGTTGTTTACAAAACACATGATAAGAAGATATAAACATTCACATAGCGCGCGGAAACCTTATGAACATAATATATGTTGGCGATAAAGCTATACCTTTACATATCACATACATTACATGTATCGCGAAAAATTAAAGGAATTACCGTTAGCTAATATGATCACATTATATGTGTTGGCGAAAGAGGAACAATCGTTACATTATATGTGTTGAGCGCGTGGAGAAGTTTTTGTTATAACGTAATCATATATTGTACTTTCCTGTCTGCGTTGATGACGTGATGATTAATGAAACTAAATCTCGCGGCGCGTACAATTACAAATTTTAAGTCGATGTTGATGACATTATGATAAAGGAAGCTTAAACTCGAAAGTACACAAATGATGAAACAAAATTTAAAAATACCATATCAAACATGCACAAATTCATGAGTAATACATTTTTCAAATCCATATAATTGATTACTTTTGTAGAAAAAACTCTATTACTACATAATTTAATCCGTTTAGGATGAAAAATATATACAGTTTTTTTTTTTTTTTTTGGGCGATAAATACTATCCAAAAATGGTTTGACAAAATCGACACATAAATCTAAGTTACTAGATCTCATGTCAATAAAACAGGTGATTATTTACATCTTTAATCTGAAAAAAACGTGATCATATTGTGTGTATATAATAATGGTATTCAGATAAAATAAAAGAATTAAAAGTGATAATTCAGAATCAAAACCTTGATATCAGGCTGTAATTGGTTGCGCCACCTCTCACGGCACTGTTTTCCTACCCTTCCGGTCATCTTATCCCCAATCAAAGCCCAATTCCGGTCTCCATGTTTTTCTACCAGCCTAATTAGCTTGCTAAAAATAATACAAAAAATAATAAATGACAATTAATTATTAACAATTAATAGTAACAAAAAACTATGAAGTTGAATAACAATTAAATTACAAACATATAAAAAGTAAATTACAAGAAATTATTTAATTAATTGTTACCTATCTTCTTCTTCTGTCCAATGTACCTTACCCAAAACCCTATTTGAGATGTTGTCACCTTTTGTTTTCTTCCCACAACCCGAGCCATTTTCGGGGTTTTTTTGTTGAATTCGACCGCATTTTGGATAACTTTCTAGTTCGTCACAACTTAGACATTCACCAATAATGTTACTAAACACATCTTTATTATTATTATTATTATTATCAACATGCGTCGATAAATATGGTGTTACACACATTTGATTTTCATTATGAATCCCATCATTCAAAAAAGGAATATTATTGGAAACAACATTTAAAGATGTAGATGATTCATTAATGATCCGATCATGGTTTTGAGTTTGAGTACTGTCTTGCAAGAACTTATCAATGGCTGTGATCAATGGTATTGGTGGTGCTGGATTATTATTATTATCATAATGACTACTGCCGTAACCATCGTTGCCGGCACTATAACCACCGTGATCACCACCGTCCATTTTGTTAAAATAACGTTAAGGATGATTATGATTTGTGAAATGGGGGTTACTTTTTCGGTGTATTTATTCTCTTTAACTACTAGTAGTAGTGAGATAAAATTAGAAATAGCTAGGTTGAGGTTGATGATAGTCGTTGGACAGTGAGGTTGATCTAACGGGTGAGAATATTTGTTGACATTGGCCTTTGGAGTTCATTTCTTACATAATGTCTTACATGGCGAGATATGATTGGCGGGATAGGAATTTTTATTTTTATTTTTTGTGTTACTAAAATGTAATGTAATTATTCCATTTCAATTCTGCTCAAATAAAAAATACACCGTTAAAAAATATCATTATTATGTTATATTTTTTTTTGATACTTTTTGTTTAATTTATAATTTTCCTTTACATATCTTTTTGTCTTATATACATAAGTTATGGATATAAAAGAATTCTTATCTCTTTATTTTTATCGATATTTGAAAGCGAACAATTAATTTTATATATTCCAAAATAAATATTAGACGATGGATTGTAGACGGAAGGAGTATTTATTACGGAGTATTATGAGATGGTATATATCACGTACTGAAAATTGATGTCATCAAGGAATAAATGTAATTCTCCTAAAATTCACAAAAATGAAAATAAACTAAAATTTTAAACTTAATCATTAAACACATTATTAATTAATACCCTTTCTCTAAAACTTAAAGTTCATGAATATTAAGTTTATAGATTTCACAAATTAACGACAAATTTTTTAATGATTACAAAAAAAATTTATTTAAGACATCAGTTTGGAATCATCCAGGGAGCTAAACCAGCCACTCACGCTTTCATCTCCTGTAGTTGCATAACCCGCCCCCAACTACTGCACTGGAGGAAATTCGGACCGATTCAAGGGCATGACTGGTAAAACCTCCCCTCTCCGCTGCCCTCGCACTAAGTGAAAGGCGACCTGAGTGGATAATGCAGGTAAGGGATAACATTGAATGCAATGTTGCAGTCCAGCATGGTCGAACTCCTGACCTCTCGCTAAGAGAGGCTGACCACTACCAGTTGAGCTATAACTCAATGTTAACCACAAACCTTTTTACTTTTTTATCGTGTAACCTTTTCATTTATTACAAATTAACTACATAACTTTTTTTACTTTTTAATAACTACTCATTTTAATTTTTATTATTATATCTCTATTCATGAATAGTTAAGTTTATAGGTTTTACAAATTAACAACAAACTTTTCAATTTTTACAAATAATTCAAAAACTGTCACTTTATTATTGTTTTATTTTTTACTTATTACAAATCAGCTAAATAATTTTTCAGTTTTTAATAGCAACCCATTTTTTTATTATTATATATCATATCATATATTATATAAATATTTTTTTTTATTTTATTAAATGATTTGTACCAATCGTTGATGGAACATTTGATCTTTCTTTTAAATAAAACATAAACTAAAACATAACAATGATGAATAGTTACTTTATCACCAATTATTAATCAACCACATAAGTATTTATTTATTACAAATAAACTATAACTATTATTGTTTAACTTTTTACTTGTTGGAAATTAACTACGTAAATTTTCATTTCAAAATGGACACTTCTGGTGGAGTGGAGGTAGTTTTATTTAGTCTTCTTTTTTTCCTTTTATAAACTGTGGGTGTTCTTTATCCATTTTAAATTATGTCCTTTACTCTATTTATCTTCTCTATCTTTTTCAATCGAATTTAACTAATGTTCCACGTCACGTCACACCGCAAGAACACCCAAACTCGTTTGCATCCTATTCGTTAAAGTATAAAAAATTGTGTCAGAATCTGTAACAATATTTCACGAGAGCATGTCATAAAAAGGTAAGAAGTGACAAAAAAATGTTTAGTGATTAAAAATCGATTTTGTTGGATAATACTTTCTCGTCCCTAATTTATTGTCCAGTAAGTTATATTGAAATGTCCTAAATTAATTGTTCAGTTTCATAAATTGAAAAAACTAAGAAGATTAAGTTATATTTTGCCTTTAATGTATGTGAATGGGATTAAAGAAGAAATAAAAAGTAAGGATAAAATTGTAAAGTAAACATAAAGTAAAATATTTTTATCACATTATATTATACTGTTTGTTTTTTTTTTTGTTTATGGACAATAAAATTGAGACGGGGAGAGTACGAGTAGAACAAAGACTATGATTTTAATTTCTTTAAAATTAAGTTATGTGATGCCCCGTACTAAATCAACATGTACGGACCATCAACAACAGGATCATTACAAGGTCAAACACTATATGCTGTTTCAAAAGAGTTTGCATTCATAAAAAAAAGTGATGTCTTAACCAACATTAAATGTTTAACAACCCAAAAGTATGCTTCTACGAATAGCAAGCATAAGTAATAGTACGTGACCCATAGGCCGTTACAAATACATCGTTTCAAAAGTATCATGTTTGAATGCAAAAATAACGTTTCATGCGGTGATATCTCTAATAAGCGCAGCGGGTGTCTACAAAGCATGACTAGTACAGCGGAAGCAAGAAACCTTAAGCACCTGAGAAAAACATGCTGAAAAACGTCAACACGAATGTTGGTGAGCTATAGTTTAAGTATAACAGTAATGTAAGGTAGGCCACGAGATTTCAGTGCTTCAACAAGCGTTTCAAAATAGTAATTCAAATCAGTATGATAAAGTATATATGTTTAACCGTGGGCACTCGGTAACTAACTTAACGTTTAATAATATATCACCCCCTGAAAGTACACTTGGCAAGTGCGTATGTTTACGAAGTATTAAACACTCGTTGAATGCTAGCATGACTAGCCCGAGTGGGGATGTCAAACCCTATGGATCCATATCTAAGATTCGCGTTCACCGGTTCAAAAACCAATGACTAAACGTTACCGAGCTAAAGGGAATGTTTATGCCGTTGTATAACCCACACATATATAAAGTTTAAGTACTCGTTCCTAGTATGTAAAACGTAAAATGCGCATGTATTCTCAGTTCCCAAAATAGTTAAAGTAAAAAGGGATGCTATAACTCACAGTGATAAAGTAGTGGTAAAGTATGACTCGGGAAAAGTAAGCAAGTATGTAGGTCCGGAAAGTCCTCAACCTAAGTCAAATATTACTAAGTCAGTAAATCGTACCAATAGGTTTATATGTATGTAAATTAGGTCTTAAAGGTCATCATCAATCATCATCAAACAAAAGGTGTAAAGTAAGTTTCGTTCAACAAGGAAGTTTAAAACAAAGGCTGATTTGGATCAGTCACCACGACCTCTATACCTACTGAAATAAGGTGAGACTAGTGGCCATGGCTCCGTATATGAGTCCTTTAGTTGTGGTAAAAATCCCAGAAGCAAACTCGTCTTTGTTTGACCGTGGCGACGGTCTAAGTGCGAGTAGGTCAGAATTTTCAGCACAACATTAAAAGGACATAGTGACGATCGGAGGGCCATAAATCCTAAACCGTAACTCGGATTAAGACGAGTCCTAAATGAAAAGTTATCTAATCAAACAGAGCTAACTGAAAATAATCTTTACAGTAGCCCAGGTTGTACTGATCAGACCTAGAAACAGTAGCTAAGAGTGTTTCGGTGGATTCTTGGTGCTTGATGTTCATCACGGTTCTCATCCTTGATGCTTGTAGCTTCAAGTGTACAATTCGTTGATGGGTTTACATCATCTTTACCAAGTTTTGACCATCATAACACAAGTGCAAGTCTAAGATATGTAGCACAACTCAATTAAGTGTTGTATGTAGTTTGATGAACCAAAGTTACATCAAGATCTTAGGTTTGACACAAATATGAATTATAAAAGTAATATTGAACTACAAACTTGAAAGTAAACTAAATAATCAAGATCTTAAGTTGTAGAACATAGTTCTTAGTTAGATCTAGAGAATCCTAGACCCAAAAGTCTAGATCCAAAGTTCTTAAGTTAGATCCTAAGTAGTAACACTTGAATCTTTACTTTAATGAAACCATAAGTTATGAAACTTAGATTTTTATCTTGTAAAGTGTATGTAAGCTTACAAGCTTTTGTTTATGACAAAATAAGTAGACCATAAGTTATAGAACTTAGATCTTTCATAAGTATATGAAGTTGTAACTAGAAAGTTAAACTTCCATGTTCTTGAAATTATAAAGTTAACTTTAGTTCAAGAAATATGAGATCAAGATTAACTAGTAATACTTGACCAAATCACAACTTTAAAGTACATAAAATGAAGAAATAAGTTAAATCTACAAGTAACAAGTTCATGGTTGTTCATACTTTAAAGATTCAAGCCAAGACTTTGATCTTTAAGAATGTAAACCTTAAGTTTACAAACATGAATCACAAGTATGATTATAACTCATGAATTTTCTTTAACAAGTTTTATGGAAGAATCAAAACATAAACTTGATTCTCCTAGGTTGTTTGTGTTCTTGAATAAACAAGATGAATTGAAGAATAAACTAGAGAGTTTGATTCTTTCAACTAGCAAGTAAGTAACAACTAAGAACAAGTAACCAAAACAACAAAGGAAAAGTATTTAAACAAGCAAATGATGATGATTATGGGTGCATATGTTATGGTTTTTAAACAAGAAAAAGGAGGAAGAAAAGCCTTGAAAGAACTCACAATATGAGAGAAAACTTGAGAGAAAATGAGAAGTAAAGTGAAGTGTGTGAAAAATGAGGAAGTATCACTTGTAATTATGTAACAAAAATAAAAAAAGAACTCTCCCACCCATCCCATAAACCTACGGCTTCCAAGGGAGTCAAAGGAGGGAAAAACCCACTAGTTCCTTTCATGTATTTTTCTTAAAATGGTAATAAAGTGAGTGTGCATGGGAAAGAGTTGTAATGGAACAAGTAACTAGTCTTTCCTTTATCAACTAAACTAGTTTAATCCTTAATGTAATACTTACATGAAAGATGGGCTAATTAGTCCATTAAGTGTGTAGGGTGGGCTTCTAAGTCCATTAACAAAAATAAAAGCCCAAGTTCAAGTATTTAACAAATTAATCCAATAAAGTCCAAGTAATTAACTAGTAACCTTAGTTAATTAAAATGATTAATAAAAATAAATCATTAATGCAAATAATATCCGAAATATTACTCGTGAAAAGTTCGTGTGTCACAAAGACGTGTCGGGACAAGTAAAGTCAATCACGGTATCAAGTAAATGTATAAAAATACATTTATTAAAACGCAAGCATTAATAATAAACATTATTAATAAAAGTTGGAAAATCCAGGGTCGTTACATTACCCACCTGCTAAAGAAAATTTCGTCCCGAAATTTTAAGGAGTGACCAACAATGGTACCGTATTCGAATAAGGAGGAGCGCATCAAAGTTTCGTGAGACTCGTGGGCTCAGAAGTAAGTTATTTACCTTGAAAGGTACTTCGGCGTATGAAAGTAAGAATAGGTATACGCCATTAATTAAGTCTCTTGTCCTAAGAGATCAACAAATTGATTTCGTTTCTGATTAACATGAGTATGTCATCTGAATGTATATCCACAAAAGGAAAGATGGTGTGTTTAGCCTTACAGGCATCTTCAGTAAGCTGGATGCGTGAAATACATCATGAATGTTTCTAAACTCATCTAAAACATCGAGCGCTTATGTCGTAATACAAATCTGACAGGTAGAATGGGAAACATGGTGATCACAACCATGCGATTTGATGTCTGGATAGTGTTAGCCACGGATTTTACTAACTCCTTGATTTCGGAAGGAGGCCATAGGCATAAAGAACCCGATTCTTAAGAATGTTTGCAATCCATAAATATTTATAGTGCCTTCAGAATGGTCTGAACGAACAACCAAAGATATCACCCAGTTTAACATAAAGCGTGTGAACTTATCCTTGGATGGAATGAAAACACAGTTCCATAATGTAACTTTATCCTTTCAGTCACATGTCGAAGTTAGGGTTAACGTTAACTAGAGCAACATACAGTTGCAACCAAAGAAGGAAGAAATATATAGAGTATCCACATCAGTGTCGTAAATGTTTTAAGCAGTCCCCTCCCAAAGGGATAACAAGTGTAACAACCCAACCCGTTAACCAACAAATAATGCGAAATAATTTTTTTTTTGCTGGAACAGCATATGGCGCGGCGCGCCAAACTGGCCTGTCCAAAAAGTCATGAAATGCGAAAATGTTTGACCACTTCCCGACGTATTTAGACAAAACGCTTTTCACAACCTATTCATATATGAAAAACTAACACGTTCCATTCATAAAATAAGTTTTACGAGGCCGGGCCCACATCGGCCGTTTTACGACTTTCATATGAAAATACAAGGTTTCAATCACACGACTATTAATACAAAATAAAGCCGAGCATGGCGATTGGGGATACGCTACCCAATCCTAATCAATCCAAAAGCAAGCCTTCTAAAGTAACTACGTGAGTCCACTAGTCCCACGCTTACCCGAGCCACCGCATCCATGCAAATCTATAAAAAGGTAAACAACGAGAGGGTAAGCTAAAGCTTAGTGAGTGCAATAGTTACACACGTACATATATAATTTACCTACTTGCACTCCCTTACCCAAACCACACATTAATCCCGCATGTCAAAGCATAAGAAACTAGCATAATCAATCTTACCACAATGAACTCGTTTAACAAGCGTAAAATCTAGTAACATCAAACGCACCATAAATACCTCGTGTATCAATTCGCACAAGCTAGTAACATCAAACGTACAACTAGCATAAACCTTAGCATAATCTCGCATATCATATCGTAACAAAGCTAGTAGCATCATAATCGTACAACTAGCAACACCATTAGCATAATAGTCATAATAATAATTAAATGCTACACAACAACTATAATCCATGGTTAATCAACTCTTCGCAAGGGAATGACTTCGCGAAACAAGTCATCGATGTTCATAACAACCGTTAGCTCCCAAAAACGGATATGGTATGCTAACCCCCGAAGTATTCCAAAAACGGCTATGGCATCACCCCCAAGTGTTCCCAAAAACGGCTATGGCATCACTTGATCAACGTGTGAGTAAAACACGGCTATTACTCACAATCATGTACACAAACACGTCTATGTGCACAATAACTCGGATAATAACGTGGGAGTAAAACACGGCTATTACTCGCTACTATATGCACAAACACGGCTATGTGCATAATTATCAATTGGACAAAACGGCTATGTCCCACAACTATGGTCACAAAAACGGCTATGTGACACCGTTAATTAATGTGTGCAAAAAGGGCTATGCAACACCTCAATGGTCACAAAAACGGCTATGTGACTCATCGTAAAATAATAGCATTACAATAAATATATCGGGTCCCCAAATCTTAAGTCACATGTAGCGCACAAAATCCGGCTATTGTGTCACTATTCCCAAAGGTGTCCAAACGGCTATCGTCGCATCGATGTGCCCCAAAACCCGGCTATTGTGCACATCGCGCACAAGCAAATAAATTATATACATACATGTATAATTATTCCACTCACCTTGAAGTCTTGATGAGAACAAGCCAAATCCGATGATCCGTCAATGAACGTACCTAAATCCATTATCATAATAATAAACAACACAATTAGGGTGGATTACAAACCAACCCATATTGACACCTAGTGCAATATTGACCCGATTGTACTTCCAAGTACAAATCGCACCCAAATTAACCAATAATCACTAACACAAGTGAGAATGGTCCTAATACGCCAATTAAACCCAATCATAGGTGTTAAACACCTATCTTGCCCATAATGACACTTAAACCCTAATTTTGACCCAAAGGAGTCAACATCGCGCCATTAGCGAGTTTTGACACCAAAACATATTTAACTCGGTTTTATGCTTCAACTTAATCCATTTTAAGTTTATAAACCTTATTAAATCGATAATTGGGCCATAATCATCACCAAACCCTAATTTTGACTCAAGTCAAAATTAGTCAACCCAAATTCACCTAAAGTGATTCCAACACTTCCATAATCACTAAACCTAGTGATTAAACTCAAGATTAAAGCCTAATCAAGGCCAAATCGTCAACCAACCCAAAATCCGCCAAGTGACAAGAATAACTAGTCACCATAAACCCATTTCATCATCTAAGAGGGTTTCACTACAAATCAAACTCAAACCCTAACTTGAATATCAAATCTAACAAATGTAATTCGGAGTTTGAACTTACCAATACCACCAAAATGATGCCGTTGACGAGTAGAATAACTTTAAAACCCGAGCTTTGGTGAGAATCCAACTCCTTCTTCTCCAAATCAAACTCTCTCTCACTAAAAGTGGGTTTCTCTCACTAGGGTTTGAAGAGAGTGTTTGTGTGGGTGAGAAATGAGCTCCAATGGAGTTCTAGATCAGTTTTGGTGACCCTAAACAGACCCTAAATGAAAAGACCAAAGTACCCCTCACTTAAGCCTTTTAAAAAGGCTGAAAATTGCATCAGAAGGGTTCGGCGCGCCGCGCCGAAAGGTGGAGCGCCGCTCCAAACTACAGGTCAGTTTTCAGAAACTTGTTTTGGCCATAACTTTTTGACCGTAGCTCCGTTTTTGATGAATCAAATATCGTTGGAAACGTAATAAGATTTCCTTTCCAATGGTAAGGCTTTGAAACATCAACACAAAATTTATTTGGGGTTGAAAAGATACGTACACACCTTGCCACTTCAGACCACGTCCAGTTTCCTTCGGCGTTCGAGCAAGCAACACGTACACTTCATACACGCATCGTACACCATAAATACATTATGTACAATAAATATTTGGGTCTTACAACAAGATTCATAGGTTCTCAAAGTATCTTATATTACATTTTCGAAAGAAAGTCGCACGAAAGGTGTGGTCTTTGAACGAGAGTGAACTCTTCGAGCGGTTCGTTCTGAATTTATCCGTGTACTTAAGGGGATGTGAGGATGAGAAGATACGTGAACCTTGGTCCTAAAGAATGGTTTATTTCGAGTGAAAATAACCTCCAAAAATGATTCTTGTGTCTCAACATACTGATTCATAGAGATGAGGTTTACGAGGGTGTTGTGATTTGCCGTGAAGTATTGAGAACAGTAACCCACCTAGTACCTTTCCTACAATAGGGTGACCACTGAGTGTACTTAAGAAAATTGATTTATCGGCCCGCATTTTGTCATGTCTAGCTTTTAAAAGGAACATTTTATGTGTGCAAAGATTTCCTAACAAATTTAATAAAGTTGCCATCCAAAGTGGCTCAAGAGTTTTTAACAAAGATCTTAATAGTAAGTTTCATCCCTAACGGAGGGCGAGAAGAAGTGTGATCCATACATGGTGTAGTCTAATACGAAAACCTTTAATAAAATTAACCAAAGAAGTTTTGGAAAACCTTTAAACGTTTGATGCGACAACATAAATGGAACGAAGTTCTTAGTAAATTTAGAAGTAGGTACAACGTGTACCATTTTGTTCAAAACTATTTGACTTAAGTTGAATAACTCGGTAAAGGAGCGATTTTTAAATAATTTGAAGACATAACTTAGTATGTACTAACCAAAATAAGTAAAGGTAAATTTATTAACTTAATTATACATACATATATGATTTTATAAATCGCATAAGTGACAGAAAAATTTTATTACTTTCCCTTGTCCATCAATCCTGTGAGGACCGCACGAATAATCAACGTGTAAATTTTTTTTTTTTTATAAACATAGCTTTTCGTATTTTAGAGGTTGCGATTTGAATAAGATTGAGTGGAGAATTTTTAAATCATCGGGTGACAAGTTACTAGGTAATGAAAATTAATGAATTAAATGCAGTTTTGATAATTATCAGGACATATGTCTTTGGACCCAAAATGTTCATGTGCGAAGCCGTTGCTAAAAGGTGAGGTATGAAGGATAGAACACGAGGATGAGAAGTTAATCGCTTCTTGAATTTGCAAAATGCCAAACAGGTTATGACTAGTATTAAAGTCGGAATAATGATGGTATTAATATCACTAAATGAGAATCCCTTGGAATAAGTCAGGACTTAGAGTTATGTAAGAAAGATCATTGTTCCAACAGGTGTGACAAATAAGAACCTTGGGGTAACGCAATAATTTTTAAATGGTTTAAGTGTCAGTGGATGCCCAAAGGCTCTGAATGACGTGGCAGAAATGTCTTCAACACATACACACATGAATCTCTCGATTTCGATGGTTATAAAGCCTTTATGATGACTTGGATACGAATAACACGAGAAGTTTTATATATAATAAGCAACGAGAGTTTTATAGAAATTGTTTATGGTGACAAAGTAAGAGAAGAAACGAAGTTCTTAGTAAATTAGGGTTATGTACAACACGTACCATTCAAAGTATAATATCTTTTGAATAAAAGATTTGATTTGTAAAAGTGAAAGTAAAGTTTCATATGTATTTGTCAAAAATAAGTAATCGTTTACTTTATTTTATATAACGTATACTATTTCAAAATAAGTATCCCCTCTAGATGGAAAAAGATTTTCATTGAAAAGTAATTTGCATGAATGGCAAATAAAATAAATTTTCTTTTATAAAACTTTGAGAGGATCGTTCCTTAAAATAGTGGGTGAAAAGTTTTTGGCAAACAAAATTTTCATATTTCGGAGGTTACAAGTTGGGAAAAAAAAAGATTGATGAGGATCGAGTAAAAGATTTTTTTTTTTTGAAAATCTCCGGTGATATTTGAGCAAAAATGTTACGAGGTAATGAAAACTGATGGATTTAAATGTGGTTGATGACTATTAGTAGGGCACAAGTCCTTTGACCAAAAAAATGCTTAAGTATGAAGTTGTTGCTTATAAGTGAGATACGATTGGGAGAGTATGAGGATGAGTGTTAAGCACTCATTGATTTTAGGAAAAATTTCGAACTGGTATAACTAATACCGAAGTAAGAAGGATGATGGTGTTGTTATCATCGAATAAGGAATCTCTCAGAATAAGTGAGGGTTTAGAGTCGCGTAAGAATTAGTATCAAATAAGATTCTTGGGTAACCATCGCTGAAGTGACGGGATAAAATTTCCTTTATGTATCATTGTGCAAGTTGGTCCATTGTATCGGTTTCTCTTGTGGGTAAAAAGTGAGCAGATTTGGTGAAGCGGTCAACAATAACCCAAATGGATTTTAGCTTGCCATTCTCGCGAGGTATACGAAAAAATTTCTCACTATAAATATCCTTCGCTTTCATCCTTGAAAGCCAGTCCGTTCCAACTATTTCATCAAGCTTCCTAACTTGATGGGTGTTAGGTAATTCTTAAGGTTCATTCCAACCAATCTTATTATACTGCTGTGAAAATTTTATCGATCTTCTCAAATAACATATGCCTGTACGTAGGTAACTAATCCTTTTCAACTACTACATTAAGACTCCCAAGTTTGGTTAATATGAGGTCATCTCCAAATGACCCACCTGTTAATCTTAAAGTTCTACCTTAAATTATTCCTCTATCTCTGCCAGCTTACCATTTGCTGGTCCAATAGAATACTTAACTCTCATGGTTGTTAATGGCTTATTATTCATAATGCTAAGGTTCTTAGATATAAGGTTTCTATCGTTCTAGTATTAAAAAACTCCAAAACAATAAAACATTGTGATGAAACGTACCCTAACTAAGATCAGGATTCCATGCGAGTCTCCATAACGATTGCTTTACCGCAGGTAAGTTTAAAGTTTTTCCTATATGGGAACTTTTTCCTTAAATACCCAGGGTGTCGATATCTATAACAAATTTTTGGGTTATCAATCCTGCAATCAAGGCCCTTCTTGTACAGTAGTTGGGCTACGTGGTTATTCTTTTCCTACCTTTAACAGGCTACAATGTGTATGCTCAAGTGATTTCTGCCAAAATTTTCCCTGGATCCCCCCATATTCCTCACGTAGTAACATTGGAACTTCTGCATGATTTACTTCAATATAATCACACTGGCCTGGCGTCATTATATTGTACTAAATCATACGTTCATTCCAATATCATTCCATATGGTCAATGTAACGTGATCACTTCAAGTTCTATTCAGTTTCATCTATCGGTGCTTTATCTGTATTGTCTCAAAACAAAATTTACATAATTAATCTAACGGTATCTTGGTGCAGGCGCGTAGGTTCCGTAGGTCATGCATAAATGCCTAAATGTCCCGAAATTTCTTCGAAATGTTCGGGTTGAGGTAATGTAGTTAGGTTCCTTTCTAGAAATTCAATCTGGGTCTCGTGTCGAGTTGTACGTGTAGCAAGTAGTGATACGATATGTCTCGAAGTGACTCTCAAGTCTTTGGGTATGGCTGAGTATTAGTAGAAAAACACTATGACCTTATTAAAGGAAATGCCTTCCCGACTCCTCCATTGTCTAAGAATGTTAGGGACCTAAGTCCAGAAGTGTCGTTAGATCGTCGAGCAGTGGTGAAGAATGAAAGAGTTAAGTGACGGTCATGAAAGCGTACAGGGTACAAGTCAACTTGCGGAACTGAACATCTTTCTAATGTTCATACGATGTACGTGGCTAATTAGAGTGAGCTCTGGGTGCGGTTATTCTGACAAGTCCTCGCATACCTCCTCCTCCGAGGATCGACATTAGTGAGCGTGTAATCTGAGGGGTACTCCTCTCTGGTTGCGTGATGTAATGTTTCGATCTTTGGAATGGTGAAACAGTAGTAACAAGTGGATTATGCTACCAGATCTCAGGGTTAGACGAGTGGGAAAGTAGTTCAGGAAAACATCTGAACCGGGAAGGATAAGTTCTCCAATTCGGTATAGCGAATAGTAGGCATGTAGCAAGAGCGTAATTAGGCATATCAACTACAGCAGCCTAGGTCATTTGCAACAGCACGTAGCATGGCAATAGTAACAGTATCATACTGAAGTAACATGCTAAAAGCAGATAGCAGCATGCAGTAGCGAAAGTAAGCAAAAGCATACGGGGAGTTTACATAGCAGTAAAAGGAAACGGTAGCATGCAACAATTTCATATAGCAGTAGAAGTAGGTAGTGGCATGCAGTAGTAGTAAGCAGTAACATACAGTAATATAGCGCAGTAGCATGCAGCAGGTTCCGCATAAACAAGTAAACTAGCAAGTTGTAGATTAGTGTGAATCCTACTCGGTCTGGTCTAGACTCACTAATGCAACCTAATTCCCTACAACCAATGCTCTGATACCAAATGTGATGCCCTGTACTAAATCAACATGTACGGACCATCAACAACAGGATCATTACAAGGTCAAACACTATATGCTGTTTTAAAAGAGTTTGCATTCATAAAAAAAAGTGATGTCTTAACCAACATCAAATGTTTAACAACCCAAAAGTATGCTTCTACGAATAGCAAGCATAAGTAATATTACGTGACCCATAGGTCGTTACAAATACATCGTTTCAAAAGTATCATGTTTGAATGCAAAAATAACGTTTCATGCGGTGACATCTCTAATAAGCGCAGCGGGTGTCTACATGGCATGACTAGTACAGCGGAAGCAATAAACCTTAAGTACCTGAGAAAAACATGCTTAAAAATGTCAACACGAATGTTGGTGAGCTATAGTTTAAGTATAACAGTAATGTAAGGTAGGCCACATGATTTCAGTGCTTCAACAAGCGTTTCAAAATAGTAATTCAAATCAGTATGATAAAGTATATGTTCAACCGTGGTCACTCGGTAACTAACTTAACGTTTAATAATATATCACCCCCTGAAAGTACACTTGGCAAGTGCGTATGTTTATGAAGTATTAAACACTCGTTAAATGCTAGCGCGACTAGCCCGAGTGGCGATGTCAAACCCTATGGATCCATATCTAAGATTCGCGTTCACCGGTTCAAAAACCAATAACTAAGCGTTACCGAGCTAAAGGGAATGTTTATGCCGTTGTATAACCCACACATATATAAAGTTTAAGTACTCGTGCCTAGTATGTAAAACGTAAAATGCGCATGTATTCTCAGTTCCCAAAATAGTTAAAGTAAAAAGGGATGCTATAACTCACAGTGATAAAATAGTGGTAAAGTATGACTCGGGAAAAGTAAGCAAGTATGTAGGTCCGGAAAGTCCTCAACCTAAGTCAAATATTACTAAGTCAGTAAATCGTACCAATAGGTTTATATGTATGTAAATTAGGTCTTAAAGGTCATCATCAATCATCATCAAACAAAAGGTGTAAAGTAAGTTTCGTTCATCAAAGAAGTTTAAAACAAAGGCTGACTTGGATCAGTCACCACGGCCTCTATACCTACTGAAATAAGGTGAGACCAGTGGCCATGGCTCCGTATATGAGTCATTTAGTTGTGATAAAATTCCCAGAAGCAAACTCATCTTCGTTTGACCGTGGCGACGGTCTAAGTGCGAGTAGGTCAGAATTTTCAGCACAACATTAAAAGGACATAGTGACGATCGGAGGGCCATAAATCCTAAACCGTAACTCGGATTAAGACGAGTCCTAAATGAAAAGTTATCTACTCGAACAGAGCTAACTGAAAATCATCTTTACAGTAGCCCAGGTTGTACTAATCAGACCCAGAAACAGTAGCTAAGAGTGTTTCAGTGGATTCTTGGTGCTTGATGTTCATCACGGTTCTCATCCTTGATGCTTGTAGCTTCAAGTGTACAATTCGTTGATGGGTTTACATCATATTTACCAAGTTTTGACCATCATAACACAAGTGCAAGTCTAAGATATGTAGCACAACTCAATTAAGTGTTGTATGTAGTTTGATGAACCAAAGTTACATCAAGATCTTAGGTTTGACACAAATATGAATTATAAAAGTAATATTGGACTACAAACTTGAAAGTAAACTAAATAATCAAGATCTTAAGTTGTAGAACATAGTTCTTAGTTAGATCTTGAGGATCCTAGACCCAAAAGTCTAGATCCAAAGTTCTTAAGTTGGATCCTAAGTAGTAACACTTGAATCTTTACTTTAATGAAACCATAAGTTATGAAACTTAGATTTTTATCTAGTAAAGTGTATGTAAGCTTACAAGCTTTTATTTATGACAAAATAAGTAGACCATAAGCTATAGAACTTAGATCTTTCATAAGTATATGAAGTTGTAACTAGAAAGTTAAACTTCCATGTTCTTGAAATTATAAAGTTAGCTTTAGTTCAAGAAATATGAGATCAAGATTAACTAGTAATACTTGACCAAATCACAACTTTAAAGTACATAAAATGAAGAAATAAATTAAATCTACAAGTAACAAGTTCATGGTTGTTCATACTTTAAAGATTCAAGCCAAGGCTTTGATCTTTAAGAATGTAAACTTTAAGTTTACAAACATGAATCACAAGTATGATTATAACTCATGAACTTTCTTTAACAAGTTTTATGGAAGAATCAAAACATAAACTTGATTCTCCTAGGTTCTTTGTGCTCTTGAATAAACAAGATGAATTGAAGAATAAACTAGAGAGTTTGATTCTTTCAACTAGCAAGTAAGTAACAACTAAGAACAAGTAACCAAAACAACAAAGAACAAGTATTTAAACAAGCAAATGATGATGATTATGGGTGCATATGTTACGGTTTTTAAACAAGAAAAAGGAGGAAGAAAAGCCTTGAAAGAACTCACAATATGAGAGAAAACTTGAGAGAAAATGAGAAGTAAAGTGAAGTGTGTGAAAAATGAGGAAGTATCACTTGTAATTATGTAACAAAAATAAAAAAGAACTCTCCCACCCATCCCATAAACCTACGGCTTCCAAGGGAGTCAAAGGAGGGAAAAACCCACAAGTTCCTTTCATGTATTTTTCTTAAAATGGTAATAAAGTGAGTGTGCATGGGAAAGAGTTGTAATGGAACAAGTAACTAGTCTTTCCTTTATCAACTAAACTAGTTTAATCCTTAATGTAATACTTACATGAAAATGGGCTAATTAGTCCATTAAGTGTGTAGGGTGGGCTTCTAAGTCCATTAACATTAATAAAAGCCCAAGTTTAAGTATTTAACAAATTAATCCAATAAAGTCCAAGTAATTAACTAGTAACCTTAGTTAATTAAAATGATTAATAAAAATAAATCATGAATGCAAATAATATCCGAAATATTACTCGTAAAAAGTTCGTGTGTCACAAAGACGTGTCGGGACAAGTAAAGAAATCACGGTATCAGGTAAATGTATAAAAATACATTTATTAAAACGCAAGCATTAATAATAAACATTATTAATAAAAGTTGGAAAATCCAGGGTCGTTACAAGTTAGTTCAATTATAATTCCTAAAATAGTAATAAAATTACTATTCCTAATATAGTAATAAAATTACAATTCTTTAAATATTAATGAAAACTACAATTCCTAAAATAATAATAATAATAATAATCTTTATAATATTAGGCCCTTTAATTGTAGAAAATATATGTTCATATATAAGTAAAAAATAAGAAAGGGTTTTAGATATTTGCAATTTGAAATTGATATGCATTTAGATAATCAATTGTAGGAAAATGTGACATATATGAATGATGTTTGAATTTGATTAAGCTGTTTGCTAACACAATAATCAAATAGTCAATTTTTTAAGTATTTGGTAAATCGAATTATTTGTTCAATTAAAATTAACAAGTAACTAGGGGGAAAATATGTGAAAAGACAAAATATGATTATCACGTTCTGTTGTAGTAAAGAGTGACAATCTTTTTCATTTTCATTTCAAGTCTCTCCAATTGCAATAAAATACTTTTTAAGTTTAAGTTGCCAAACATCATTAACAAGTTATTTATGATTTCAAAACGTACTAATCACATAATATTATTCTGAACGCAAAGCTAAACACCATCTAGTACTCATATAATAGGCTTAACGCAACAATATTTGTAGGTGATTTTTTAAGAAAAATAAATAAAATAGATGCATTTCTTCACTCTTTTTCTCTCCAATCTATTATGACCTTCCTTCGTTCCTTTTACAACGAAAATACAACTCGCAACAAAAAGAAGTTAAAGAAAAAAAAATATATTAGGAAGCGTTAGCGATGTTGCTTTGAAACAGCATCCAAAATAATGGCAAGAGTGGGAAACGGTGTGAGCAACGTTTTGTGAGAAACAATGTGATAACATTCAAAAAAGTCATGTTTTTACTCTCGTTATCTCTCTCTTTTAAGCAACATATTTAATTTAATGTTATAATTATCCTTTTAAAAGCTAATTTTGTAAATCATGGGATTACAAAGACGATGATGCAAGAATCTCTAAAACCTGTATATAACGAAGAAACTTGGACAGAAAATGAGAACAGTCATAAACAAACCCACGAGAAGTCCTAATTTGAACCAGGTTAAATCGAAACCGGATTATACCCAGATTCAGTTAAAACGGGGAATCATACACAAAATAATTGTGACAACCCGGAAATTTCCAACCAAATTTAAACTTTAATCTTTATATATTCCCGACACGATAAGCAAAGTTTGTAAGTTGAATCTCAAGAATTTTAAACTGTGTTCATACATTCATTTAACCTCGACCAAATTCTAAAGATTCACGAACCATTATAGGAGCGGATATGATTATATATATGTATATATGTATATATTATAACTTGAAAACAGTAACAAAGTATTAGACATATAATACTTTACATAAACGTATTTGTTTCAAAATATATATTCAAATAGTTATCGATGGGATTAGAAGATGTTATCAAATGATTGACTTAACTGATACATTAAATTAGGATTACGAGTCTCTGTTAAGAGGTCCACTTTGATTTTGAAAACCTTTCCTTTTTAACGATATCCGGAATATTTGATAAAAGTGATTTACAAAAAGTGTCATTAACGTGAGTTAATCAAAAGTTAGTAATCATTTCCGTTTAAATTTCAAAAATATACTTTACTTGATTAACTCATGTCCCTAGATAAAGCAACCCTTTAGTTTTCACAATAAAAACATTATTTAGCAAAATAACTACTATTATTTAAAAACGAGTTAAAACGAACTTTGAAATCTATTTAGTTTTGAAAGGCTAAATATTATATCATTAGTTAAAATATTTCAAATATAATTATTAGGTACAAATTTACAATTTTAAATAAATAAATATATATATATATATATATATATATATATATATATATATATATATATATATATATTTAATTTAGTCATAAAACGTCCCAATTTAAAATAATATATCTTGGTAAACAACGAGTCACTAATTTATAGAAGCAAATGACCACGACGCTAAAATTGTATAAGATACATTTTCATAAAGTAATTTATTGATGAATAAGTCAAATTATTATTAAGGGTACACGTCGCGTAACGTAAAAGGCTAGTTTTCTAAACGTACGAAAGTGCGCTCAAAAAACCGAAAGTGGTATATGAGTCGAATGACAACGTACGAGTCATTTGAACAAAAATTACATTTTTACTACGCACGTAAATATAATATAATATTTAATTAATTCTAAAGATTAAATATAATATATATTAAATAATATATAAATTTTACTTATGGTGTAATGTAAGAACGTGGATGTCGGCAATTTAAAAGTCGAATGAGGGTAAGTGGGCAAACATTGTGTTTATATACGAACGAAAATTGGTTCAGCTTCTCATTCAATCTCACGACTTCTTTCTCTATGTATATATATAATTATATTATTATTATTATTAATATTAAGATTATCAATATTAATCTTATTAATATTAATATTAGTGTTAGTATTATTAGGTAGTGTTATTAGTAGTATTATACGTAAAATATTACGACGAGGTCATGAGCGAGTTATTTTCAAAATGGATTTTTTCGAGCGGGGAAGAGCTAAGGAAATTATGGGTTATAGCTATGGAGGTGATGGGTAATGTTCGAGGGTATGCTCGAGAGGTCAATCTAGTGTTTATCGTCTTCGTTGTGTTTACGTACCTTTCCTGCAATATTGAATCTCAATATTGATACGTGAGCACTCATAACTTAACTTTTACATATTAATAGTGTATCCCTGACTAGTGCTCGAGTTTATAGGATTATGCATGCTTGTACTTTTGATATTGCCATTAGATAGGTTATGTTGAATCCTGAATTAGTTACATATGCGGTTAAGATAAGGTATAAGATATGTATGTCGTTGGAAAGCTAGCGAAAAATAGTTGAATTTTGGTTTAAGAATCGCTTGAATCCAAGTAACGGTTAGAAAGTTATGAAATAAACAAATTGCATAATAAATTTCGTAATTAAAATTGCCGATGATAATTAGTGAACTAATTTTCTGGGTTATAAAAAGTGGTTATTTGGATCCTACTCGTCGAGTAGATGAATTTTCATATAAAGCACGTCTCGTTTCGTTGAACGGTTGTCAAGTTATGGACAAAAGAAGTTTTGCAAATTTTGATGAAATATCGAAACGGGAACTGAAATTCTCGCTGATCTGCGTTGTTTCAGATTTAAAAAAAAATACCACTGAATTCTTTGCTGTAAGGTCTAACAAACGACTCTGGCCGTTTGTCAATTCGAGTCTCGACGATTTTTCTAAAATCGTCAAAGTTGACTGTTTGGTTACATTTTAAAATTCTGAAAAGAGCTGAAACTTTATTATTTAAAAATTTCAGTTTTGTATCAGTTGTCATGGTTGGCCTGATGTGTGTTTACTTTTGTCAAAAATCATGTTATATCTTTGTGGTAACGAGAATTTGCAGGCTTTGACCGTTTGTCAATCCGAGATTCGAGGAATTTTCTAAAAATCTCCAAAGTAGGCTACTCGGTCACTTTTGTAAATTTATTAAAGCTAAAAAATTAACTTTGAAACGCCGAAACCGCGTTGGCAACTACGAGTTGTCTAGGTTTGGTTTACTTCTGTAACATTTGTGCTTAATCTTTTTAGTAATGTGTAACTTTTATCTTTGGCCGTTTATCAATCGGAGCTCCGATAATTTTTCTAAAAATCGCTGAAGTGGCCCTTTTAGTCATGTTTGAGCGAAAATTATTTTTGCATAAGTTATTGTATATTTGCATGCGACCTCATTTTTACTTTGACCTTTGACTTTGAACTTTGACTTTTCCCGTTAACTTTTCAGTTAACTTTTTGTGTTGACTTTCTCTAAAAACAAAAATACTATTTTATGATTATTAAACCATTTGTGTAACGTTCTTTCACACGTCACCTTTTACTAGAATCTTAATTGAGCATGAGTAATATAACATGTTACCATACTGTTGAGTCAGACTCGAGCTATAGGATAGAATTACACTATGACCTGACCTAAATTGCTATACAAATATTGACCAACATATAAATATATATACTTAATTTAGGTTCGTGAATCTGAGGCCAACCTTCCACATGTTCAATGACGTTATATGTATTTTTACTACGAAATACAATAGGTGAGTTTCATTTGCCTTTTTACCCTTTATATTTTTGGGCTGAGAATACATGCGCAACTTTTATAAATGTTTTACGAAATAGACACAAGTAATCGAAACTACATTCTATGGTTGAATGATCGAAGCTGAATATGCCCCTTTTGCTTGGTAACCTAAGAATTTGGAAACCGATCTCCAAATTGACGCGAATCCTAAAGATAGATCTATGGACCCGACGAACCCCATCCAAAGTACCGGATGCTTTAGTACTTCGATGTTGTTTTATATCATGTCCGAAGGATTTTCTGAAATGATAGGGGATATTCTTATATGCATCTAGTTAATGTCGGTTACCAGGTGTTCACCATATGAATGATTTTTGTCTCTATGCATGGGACGTATATTTATGAGAACTGGAAATGAAATTCTTGTGGTCTATTAAAATGATGAAAATAATCAATTATGATAAACTAATGAACTCACCAACCTTTTGGTTGACACTTTAAAGCATGTTTATTCTCAGGTGTTAAAGAAATCTTCCGCTGTTCATTTGCTCATTTTAAAGATATTATTTGGAGTCTTTCATGGCATATATCGAAGAACGTTGCATTCGAGTCATTGAGTTCATCAAAGATTATTATTAAGTCAATTTATAGTTGGATAGTGGATATTATGAAATGGTATGCATGCCTGTCAATTTTCGATGTAAAGAAAGTTTGTCTTTTAAAAACGAATGCAATGTTTGTAAAATGTATCATATAGAGGTCAAATACCTCGCGATGTAATCAACTATTGTGAATCGTTTATAATGTATATGAACGGGTCCTTTCAATAATGTCAGAACCGGACTGCAGCCTTTAGACTGGACAAAGTCACAAACTGAAAGCTCAAACTCCAAAACCCCAAAACGGTTTGAAAACATGAGAGAAAACAAAGGAAAAGTACATACAATAGTGAATGACCAAGACCTTCTATTTATATATGCTTGGAAAGTTTCGGAAAAATAGCCCCCATCGGTTGCCACAAATGGAGGTTGTTTTGTAAAATAGCTGCCATCTGTTGCAACATAAGGGGGCTGTTTCGCAATCTTCTAGAATATTCTTCAAATAGCCGCCATCTCTCCGAGCATCTGGTGGCTCGACTCTTTTTGATTTTTCTTCGATAGTCGGCTGCTATTTGATTAGACTGAGGTTATTTTTGATGACAGATGGAGGCTGTTTGGATAGATGGAGCCTGTTTTCGATGATAGATGGAGGCTGTTTGGATAGATGAAGGCTATTTCTAATGACAGATTGAGGCTGTTTGGATAGATGGACGTTGTTCAGATGGAGGCTATTTGGACATATGGAGGGTGTTTTTCCTGACTTTTGACTTCTCTTCATTTCTCATCTGTGCATCCTTTAGCTTCCTACCTTTGATCTTTTTAATGACAAATTAGCTCCAAATTCCACCTTACCTCCAAACACACATAAACATTTCTAAACTCATAATGCGTCAAATGTTCAAGGAAACGAAATATAACTTAACTTACACGGAAAACATATCGCCTTATAAGGGTTTATAAACATGTAAACTTAATTAATAGAGATGCGAAGAAGTGATCCCTCCCACCAACCATATTGCTCTATTGGCAAAGAACCTGAAACACTTACCGGCAAACCTGTTCGAACCACCATTTTCACTCTCATTTTCCGAATAACTCTCAACAATTACGTAATATCTACTATTCTAAACCTTATTCATCCGCTCGTTTCAACCGCCAATCATCCTAGAGTAATAGAAGAAGTCAACGAGCTTCGCGCCCGTGTTCTAGCTTTGGAAAATATGGTGCAAAACGTACCAGCTTCAGCAACGTCACCAGCATCAACAGTACCATTACCACCAACAACAACATCCGCATCACACGTCTCGACATCACAATCTATACCTCGAACATCAACATCATACGCACCATAGATACCAAGGAGTACCAACAACAATGAACGATGAAGTATTGATCCATAACTTCATTGAAGAAATATTCTGCGAAGAATATGTGATCCCTCATAGTTAACGATGAAGTATTGATCCATAACTTCATTAATATTCTGCGAAGAATATGTGGTTCCTAATAGTTTTAGAGATTACTTATTCTAGCTCAAACCGAAAAGCAAATGAGATTAATATCTTATTAACTCATTAAATCCATGATTACATCTGAAGAAAATATATATGTATATATGTTTTCATAAAGATTGTAATTAAAAATTCTGTGTACAAACTGATAATGGTGAAAATATTTTAACGGGTAGGTAATACCCGAGGAATATTTAGTTTTCACATTAAAAATTACACTGTACATTCTTCAATTCAGATTCAGCTGTCAATAGTAATACTGTCAAAATCCTCACATATACGTATCCATTCACCAAAGAACAACTATTTCCATTCAAATTTAATTTCATATTCGGATGTTGATCGATCAAAATCCAAGTCAAGATTTAACAGAAGACATCACTTTTAGATTCCTATATCTTTCAAAGCCATACTTTGAATTCAAAACTGTGAAAGATCCATTGGCGTGTTATTACCAAAAATAACTTTACAATACCTTTCCAAAATTAGTCAATTTTGTCATAGCTCCAGCAAATCAACTTCGACTTTCATTCGGATTACCCTTATTATAACTTTGATATATAAATTTGCCACTTGATTTCATCCTAAACAATCATTCGTATCTTGACGATTACCATCAGCGTTTAATCATCTAAATACACAAATTCTCTTGAAATCACCTCGGATTGATAACCGATGATTCAGATATGGTGGCATTAAATGCAGAGAAAACAGCAAAATTGTAGATGGTCTAAATGGCCAAAGTTTGATAGTAAAGAATGGAATGTTGGGAACGCTCAATAGAAAGTTTTAGTACTGAAAAACGGATTGAGTTAACCATGAAGGAGACTAAGGACAAATACAAGGACCAAACCCTATATTCAAAGAATCCATGTAATTCTGTATCCGATGAAATCTTTAGAGAATATCTTGCTCTGTACCCATGTTAAATCTTGTGGAAAATTCCTTCTTCATCAACCTTCGATCTTAGAAATTTTAAAAATATCATCATAAATATCTTCGATATTTCTGAGGATATTTTCATAACTCTTCTTATCCGAAATTAGTTATCTCTTCGTGCTATCTGTATTACATCATAAAGAAAACTGTTTTAGTTTCTCTATTCAAGTTTTAAATTATGAATGAATTATGGAGAAGTGTTGGAAATTGAAGCATGAGTTAGTATAATATAATGACGCCCGGCCAACGTGGTTATATTACAGTAAGTCATGCTGAGTTTCAAATGGAACGTGATGATGGTTCACAGATCATACTCTCATCATGGACCATGTTACATAACTCTTTCATTCTATTTAACCTCTAAGCATATCAAGAACATAATTACCTGATAGTTCTATATTTCCCGAATATTCTAGTAATTTGACAAATCAAATCATGCTAATACATTCCTTTCTGCTTAGAATATTATTGTCAATCAAAACTCTATACCTACGAATTCTGGACCATTAATCGTTTGACTTGAAGTAGGATGGGAGTGGTGACATTAAGAAAACAAAGAAGGTGAATTTATAGTGAAATATCAGACATAACAATCAAGGCAGTTTACCGCATTTAATTAAAGAGGATCATAATTTCCTTAATTACTAAAGAATCAAATCTTATATAGATTTCGAGGATTTTCATTCCTTGAATTCCGAAAATTCACCGTGACTACATCAAAAATTAAATCTCTATCTCAATCTTTTGTGACAGCATCACTCGAACGCTCCACATAATCGAATCGTTATATCTATATTTATCAATAATGATAAAACCCTATTTTTACAACTCATATTCGTCATGAAAACATTCTTATTGTTAGCCATTACGACCTCGATCAAATTTCGGGACGAAATTTCTTTCACGGGTAGGTACTGTTACGACCCGGATATTTTCAACCAAATTTAAACTTAATCTTTTAATATCTTTGACACGATAAGCAACGTCTGTAATGTTGAGTCAAAAAGTTTCTGAACTGTTTACATGGATTCAATTAATCTTTGACTATTCCCGACGATTCACGAACAACACTTTGTAAATAAATATGTATATATATATATATTATAACTTGAACATGATAACAAAATATTAGGTACAATTTAGTTGTTGAATTATATAAATTTCGATATAATGAAACATGTTATGTAATATGTATATAAATTCTGTACATAACTATTTATGAATATTGAAATATAAATTTATAATAATTCCTTATATGTAAATAATTATGTATTAATAATAATAAATTGTTATTATTATCATTATTATCATTTTTATTGTTATTTAATATTATTACTATTATTATTATAATTAAAATTATTAACTATTAATATTAAATATAATATATAAACAAGATAGTTATATGAATTAAATTGTTAGACATCAATGTGAGTTACTTCTCATGTCTTCCCAAAAATCTATCCGTGAATCATGGGGATTAAAATGGATTACACTATTAATGACTTCAATGCACTAATCTTTCACTATCATTCTTTACTTTTATTCTTGTTTTGTTTTGATTTTCTGTTATACTGAACGATCATCTATATATCTTAATTAGTGGTACATATGATATCTTATATATATATATATATATATATATATATATATATATATATATATATATATATATATATATATATATATATATATATATATATATATATATATATATATATATATATATATATATATATGCTTGTATCAATCATTCATCATCTATCATCTATTCTCTCCTTTATAAGACTAACATCTCCATAATCACAACCATCATCTTCCCATCACTGCAACTATCTTAGATCACCCTTTTACTACGACTACAACTATTGTTTTCGGTTCAAACCCAAACCAAGAACACACCATCGATAAACTATAACCTACTACAATAAAATTTCTTTTCTTGTGATGCCTATCGACTCAAAAACTAAACCGAATTCCTTGTGTTGTGTTGTTATGCAAAACCCAGTTAACCCCCACCAAGGTCGTCACCAAACCGAAACCTCCATCGATCACCATTTCACCATTTTGTTTAACAACAACAAACCATCACTCTTAAATGAGGCCATCGTCTTTTGCTTGATGATTCATCCTAACACCATCGGCCATCATCAGCATCATTCATACCGAACATGCTTCTGTTAACGAGTAAGATCAACAACAAACCCATCACCATCAAGATACTAATCACGATTGTTGTTGCTGCTTCCATTATGTTTTAACCAAAGTAAACCACCATGCTTTACCACTTAACCACGAACCCACCTATTTTATCTTGTCGACTGCCGCCACCATACACAATCTTTGATACCACAATCACCATATTCACCGCACCACTCTTAGCCATCAAGTAGACAGTATTGTCACCCGTTCACCACCTTAATAACCTCTCCATCACTACCACCGATCACCTTGTTCTTCGGTTATCAACCCAACACCCGTTAAGCATGAGTAGTGTTGTTGGGTTCTGTTTAATCAACAACATCATCATCAACCATATTCAATCACCATAGGGTAGTATTTATTTTCCTGTTTTCCGGATCGAACCCACATCACCAATCGATATTTTTTTGAGGCATACTATAGTGAGGGACCATGATGTAGTAAAGATAAATGCCAAGAACCTAATTATGTGAATTAAAAACCTACTCCATGATTGAAAAGTTACAAGTGAGATTAGTTGGCATAGGTGGCCGACATTTTGGGTATAAACAAAAGTGGTTGATAAAGATAGGGAAATGGTTGACCAGGTCCAAGAAGCAAAGTGGGCATATATATATATATATATATATATATATATATATATATATATATATATATATATATATATATATATATATATATATATATATATATATATATATATATTTTTTTTTTTTTGATAATGATATAATAATGTCGATGGCCACCTGCATATTATTCTGTTCCTGCTGGTCGAACTGTTTGAGGAAAACAAAGTAGGCCACTAATTGCTTCTATTGGGCCGTGAATTTTGATAACTTGCACTAGACTATTCGATTCATTTTTTTCAATTAACGAAAAACAAAGATGATGGTGATGCAAGTAAGATTATGATTCACGATTGTGATTTGATGATGATTAAGGATGATAACATGGTGATCGGTTATAGTAATTATGTATGATGATAGATGAAGATAATATGTCGATGATGATAACGAGTGCAGATGATAATTGTTATGATATTGATGATGTACGATGATGATCTGAGGCAGCTGCTGATTTGGCTTCCTGATACAATGAACGTGACGATATGATGAAGATGAAGCAATATTTGAATTAATGATGATCGAGTGATGATGAAGCTACGTTCGATATTTTTTTTAAAAACCCTAATCGATTAAAACAGGAAAAGAAACGAACCTGTCATATGTTTCTTGTGGACTGGATCTTTAAATTGTTTTGCTAGGCTGTTGATTAGGCTTATATAAGTTAGATAGTTGGGCCGTATCATATTGTGTAGTTGGGCCGTATCAAATTGTGTAGTTGGGCCGAGGATTTAGTTAACTTTTGGGCTCCTTAAAATGGGTTAAATAGCCTGGGTAGCGAATTAAATCAGATAAACAGAATCAGGTTAAGAGAGGAATGGTTAAGGATGTTTGCGAGTAAGCGGGAGGTCACGGGTTCGAGCCTGGGCCAGGGCGTTTATTTTTTTTTTAAGTTTGTTACTTAAGGTAGTTCTTATTTTATTATTATTATTATTATTATTATTATTATTATTATTATTATTATTATTATTATTATTATTATTATTATTAGTATTTTTAGATCACTTGTTATTATAACTAATATCATTATTTTATGATTACTAATACTGAAACTAAAACATTTTAATCTAATACATTAACATTGATAAATTATTTTTTTTAAGTACTCATTTCAATTATGGAAGATAAATATATTTAAGTTAGGATGAACTATTAAACAATATTATTATTATCATTACACATATTATCATTAATAATATGATTAGTATTATCATCATTATCACTATCACTGTTATTATTATTATTTCAAATAAATATTTCAAATATATTAATAGAAAGCTTTTAATATCTAATATGATATTTTTCTAAACATCAATATAGGATAATTATAATACATGACATATCTATTACTTTAAATCTAATATATATATATATATATATATATATATATATATATATATATATATATATATATATATATATATATATATGTATATATATATAGTTATACATATTTTAAGTATCTAAAATATATAAATAAATATAGTTAATAAATTAATAATATAAGAAATATATTAATAATATAAATATATAAACTTGTTTGATTACGATCATATATTTTAATATACATATATGAATGATTTAGGTTCGTGAATCCGAGGCCAACCCTGCATTGTTCAGTATCTTCGTATGAATATTTTTACTACAAAATATCGTAAAGTGAGTTCATTTGCTCCCTTTTACTCATTTCATTTTTGGGCTGAGAATACATGCACTGTTTTACAATATTTATATGCGTGAGTTCATTTGATTCCCTTTTACTCTTTATATTTTTGGGAATGAGAATACATGCGCTATTTTTACAACTGCTTTATTAAATGCTTTTGAAATATATTTTGAACTGCGAATATATGAAATGCTTTTATAAATGTTTGATGAGATAGACACAAGCAAAACATTCCTCGAATGAATTATTATGCAGACAGAAGTTCTGCGGATTATTATTGAATTATGTGGACATGATAATTGCCACCATTGAATTATGTGGACATGATAATTGCCACCATTGAATTATGTGGACATGATAATTGCCACCATTGAATTATGTGGACATGATAATTACCACCAGTTGATGTGAATGTTATATATCGAGAGAATGATTTTATACACAGGTTATGTGTATGTTATTTTTGTGCACAAGATATGTGTACGGTTACTATGATTTATGAAAGATGATTTCGTACACGAGAAAGGTGTACTGTATTTAAAAGATATCGCATGTACATTACAGGTGGATATAGGATTCTGGCCCATTTGTACCATGCAGCATTTAAATCTTGTGGTCTATCAAAATGATGAATTTTATTGTTTTATGATAAACTTATGAACTCACCAACCTTTTGGTTGACACTTTAAAGCATGTTTATTCTCAGGTACGAAAGAAATCTTTCGCTGTGCATTTGCTCATATTACATGGAGTCGTTCATGGCATATAGAGGTCAGAACCTCGCAATGGGACCAACTGTTGAAGACTTCGTCCAGATGAATTAGGACGGGTCATCACATTTAAGCTACTAAAAATCTATATACTTTCATTCTTATGTACACTATATATTCAGAAAAATACTATTTTAGGTTATACTTTGAAAAATTGTGCTAATGTAAATAAAATGTAATCGGTTACCTGCAAGACCGGTTAAATTGATTATATGTCATTTTTTAAATTAAAAATATTACACTTACAGTCCCCGTGGTTCGTTCATTTTGCATGTGCATTCCCTAAAGTTAACGGATGTTAAAAATTGAAACAACCCAACCCGTATTCAACGCGAATATATATATATTTTTTTTTAATAATAAACCAATAACATGCCACTTCAATTGGTTATAAGATGTCAACCATTTCATACAAGTGTTTAACGTTTAACATGTTTAAAGTTTACATCATCAGCACGAAGACCCTTAATCAAACGTAACACAAGTTCGACCCATAAATGATAGTTTTAAACCAAACGACACTCGAGCATGGTTTGGGGCTAAACTACCCAAAACACTAGGCCGACTTCCAAAAGCTTCACCTAGCAACCAACATGGGAATATCTAATTCCTTGCAACCCCTTTTCCTTTCTCCATACTCGTACCTAAAAAGTAAACAACGAGAGGGGTAAGCAAAGCTTAGTGAGTGCAATAGTTATACACATACATATATAACCTATTTACCTGCAATCACAACACAATTACCTCATACAATCTAGCAAACTAAATAGCATACCATCGCAAAGTATAATGCTAAACCTCCGAACCACAAGCTAGCACAAACAATAGCATATATATAACTCGAACAATATAAAATGCTACACTATATCACATAACCATGGTTAACCATATCGCACACAAGGGAACGGTACTCGCACAATGACCGTTGGTACTCGCACAATGACCGTTAGTATACACTAACCCCCTAGGTGGACTTCCGCACTTACCGAACCACCCTTCACGCACATGTGGTCTCCATCGCACAAAAGATTAGTGAATCCACACGCCCGGATAGCACTATAGTGAATCCACACGCTCGGATAGCACTATAGTGAATCCACACGCCCGGATAACACTAACCACAAGCCCGCAAGCAAATAAACTATATACACATATATATAATTATTCCACTCACCTTAACGCCTTCGGTGAATTAGAAATCAAGCTTGCAACCTTCAATGTAACGTACGTATTACATTATGCATATAATTAACATACAAATTCGTTGGACTAAACACCGACAATTTACTCATGTGCATTTAATGACTTAATTGCATTAAATGACTCATTTATAACAAAACTGCCCATTTAAGGTCAAGACTACCCTAAATCACTAAAAGCTAGTGATTAAGGTCCAACAACACCAACTAACATAAATTTAGGGTATTTCACACCCATCTTGCCCAACTAGGTCATCTATTACCCATTTGACCCATTTTAACATCAAGACTCATTATTTGGTCAAACTTGGACCCATTAACAAAACCTTTCACTAACACACAAGTGTGTTACTGGTTTAACAACACAATTACACTATAAACACCAAATTACATGACCGAACCCTAGATTACAAACCTTAGGGTTTCATACATCAATTCAACCCCAATTCACCCATTTAACCCCCAAATGGGTCTTATAAGCCTTAAATGAACAAACCCTAGCTATAAATCAATTAGAACTCAAAATACGGAGTTAATGAGACAACCCGTCCTAATCCATAAGGACGAATACAAAAACATATGATTACATTGTGAGGTATTTGACCTCTAAATGATACATTTTACAAACATTGCATTCATTTTTAAAAGACAAACTTTCATTACATCGAAAGTTAACAGGCATGCATACCATTTCATAATATATCAAACTATCAATGACTTAATAATAATCTTGTTGAACTCAACGACTTGAATGCAACGTCTTTTGAAATATGTCACGAATGACTCCAAGTAATATCTCTAAAATGAGCAAATGCACAGCAGAAGATTTCTTTCAAACCTGAGAATAAACATGCTTTCAAGTGTCAACCAAAAGGTTGGTGAGTTCATTAGTTTATCATAATCGATTATTTCCATAATTTTAATAGACCACAAGATTTTCATTTCCATTTTTCATAAACATCATCTCATATCAGGCATTTTGCAAAAACTGCATAGAGATAAAAATCATTCATATGGTGAACACCTGATAATCGACATTAACAAAACGCGTCTAGAATATCCCCATCATTCCGGGACTCTCATCGGACATGATAAAATCGAAGTACTAAAGCATCCGTAACCCGAATGGGGTTTGTTAGGCCCAATAGATCTCTCTTTAGGATTCGCGTCAATTAGGATTTCTGTTCCCTAATTCTTAGATTACCAGACTAAAAAGGGTGATATTCGATTTTGATAATCCAACCATAGAATGTAGTTTCGATTACTTGTGTCTATTTCGTAAAACATTTATAAAATTAGCGCATGTATTCTCAGTCCCAAAAATATATATTGCAAAAGCATTTAAAAAGGGAGCAAATGAAACTCACAATACTGTATTTCGTAGCAATTATGCATATGACGGCACTGAACAAGTGCAGGGTTGGCCTCGGATTCACGAACCTATATTAGTATATATATATTTATATGTTGGTCAATATCTGTCTAACAATTTAGGTCAGGTCATAGTGTATCACAATCCTAATGCTCGAGATTATCATGCAAAAGTTAACAAAAGTCAATTTGACCCAAGATGATTTACAAAATCTATACATGTTTATTATATAACTTAAATAGTCGTTTTATATATTTAAATATATTTATCAGATTTTATTAGAGTAAAAAATAATACAAGTCATTTATTAATAAATAAAGATTTATGTTAAAATTTATATTAAAATTTATATATGATAAAATATACATTTATATATCTTAATTAATATAATTTATAAAGTTCACTTAATATCATAAAAATAGAGTAGTATGTATTATTAATGTAATTATATTACGTGTGGTAAAAATATCTTTGTATCGCATATTTATTTGATAAAATAATATTGATAATAATAATAAGTAAAAGTTGTATTATTTTGTAATAATAATAATAATTATAATTATTATTATTATTCTACCAACAATAATAACAATATTTATATTTACTAATGATGATATTAATTATGATAAAATGATAATCATGATAAATTTAAAATAACGATACTTTTTAATATTAATTGTAATAATAATAATATTTTATAAAAATAATGATTTTATTTAAAAATGATAATTTTTAATTATAATAATACTAAAATGATAATAATAATGATATTTTATAATAACAACGATATTTCTATTAAAAATGATAATTTTAATAAAAATGATAGTTTTAATATTAATGATACTTTTACTTGATTCACTAATAGGACTAATCTACAACTTGATCGTTTACTTGATTCTGCGGAACTACTGCATGCTAGGTGCTTACTACTACTGCTATATGTTATTGCCGTATACTACTGTTTATTCCAACTACTGCATGCTGCTACTATATGCTTTTGATTGCATGATACTGCTGTATGATACCGTTATTGCCACGCTATGTGCTGCTGTAGATTATCTAGGCTGCTGTTGTTATCATACCTGATTACATGCTTGCTATATGTCTTACTGACATGGAAAAATTTATTTTTCCTTGTTCAGATGTCGGACATACCACCTACGATTATTGACTTGGAGAGTGATTCGGACTCGTCTACTACTTCGCCGGCTATTGTTGACTCACCTATTCCGTCACCACTACCATTTGACGACTCTGGAGACTTGTCTTCTGGGGATAGTAGTCACTCCCCTGACCTGATGGTCATCTCTGACAGTGATGAGGATCCTGAGGATATCCCAGCTCCACCCAGCCCTAGTTTCCTGGGGCCACAGTATCATTCCGATGGTACCGTGATTCCTGGGATAAATGGGGGCCATCCATTTCTTAAGGAACGTGGACACTGGGTCAGAAATACCTCCGACGAGTGGGTTGTTGAAATGTCCCGTTCATATCGATTATAAATGTTCCATATTAATTGATTTCGTTGCGAGGTTTTGACCTCTATATGAGACGTTTTTCAAAGACTGCATTCGATTTTTAAAACAAACCATAACCTTTTTAATATTACGACGATTATCAAATAATGATAATCTAAAATATAGCGTTTTCACACGACCATTACATAAAGGTTTACAATAATATTACACAACAATATATATGTCTTCGAATGCAGTTTTTAAACAATATTATACAAGCATGCTGACTCCAACTCTTGTCCATAAATTAGCATGCAACAGCGGAAGCTCTTAATAATCACCTGAGAATAAAAATGCTTTAAACGTCAACAAAAATGTTGGTGAGTTATAGGTTTAACCTATATATCAAATTGTAATAATAGACCACAAGATTTCATCTTTCAATAACATGCAATCTGCATAAAAATCATTCATATGGTTGAACACCTGGTAACCGTCATTAACAAATGCATTTATAATATCCCCATATATAAATATCGAAGTACTAAAGCAGTTCAAATTCTCTGACTATGGTGTGTCAAAGCCCATAGATCTATCTTTAGGATTCGCGTCAATTGATGACAATTATAATAAACACCAATTCTTAGGCTACCAAGTTCAATAAGGGCGATATCCGGTATAACGATTCAACATAGAATGTAGTTTCAATACTTGTGTCTATTTTGTAAGACATTTTCAAAACTGCATGTATTCTCATCCCAAAAATATTAGATAGTAAAAATGGGACTATAACTCACTTTCACAGATTTTTACTTCGTCGGAAAATAAGACTTGGCCACGGGTCGATTCACGAACCTATAACAAATATGTACATATATTTCAAAGTATGTTCAAAATATATTTACAACATTTTTAATACTTTTTAATGTTTTAAGTTTATTAAGTCAGCTGTCCTCGCTAGTAACCTACAACTAGTTGTCCACAGTTAGATGTACAGAAATAAATCGATATATATTATCTTAAATCAATCCACGACCCAGTGTGTACACATCTCAGGCTAGACCATAACTCAAAGTATATATATTTTTGGAATCAACCTCAACTCTGTATAGCTAACTCAAACATTACTGCATATAGAGTGTATATGGTTGTTCCAAATAATATATATACATGGATCGATATGATATGTCAAAACATTTGCATACGTGTCTATGGTATCCCAAGATTACATAATATATTAGAATACATGTATAATACAATATAAGTTAGCTAGGATATGATTTGTATAGATTTGTTACAAATTTCACGTAGCTACAACAAGCAAAATTATCCAATCTTGTTTTACCCATAACTTCTTCGTTTTAAATCCGTTTTGAGTGATTCAAGTTGCTATGGTTTCAAATTGAAATTAAGTTTATGAATCTAAATAGAAAAAGTATAAGTTTATAGTCAGAAATACAGGTTACAAGTCGTTTTTGTAAAGGTAGTCATTTCAGTCGAAAGAACGACGTGTAGATGACCATTTTGGAAAACATACTTCCACTTTGAGTTTAACCATGATTTTTGGATATAGTTTCATGTTCATAAGAAAAATCATTTTCCCAGAAGTACAACTTTTAAATCAAAGTTTATCACAGTTTTTAATTAACTAACCCCAAACAGCCCGCGGTGTTACTACGACGGTGTATATCCGGTTTTACGGTGTTTTTCGTGTTTTCAGGTTTTAAATCATTAAGTTAGCATATCATATAGATATAGAACATGTGTTTAGTTGATTTTAAAAGTCAAGTTAGAAGGATTAACTTTGTTTGCGAACAAGTTTAGAATTAACTAAACTATGTTCTAGTGATTACGTTTTCAAATCTTCGAATAAGATAATATATATGAATCGAATGATGTTACGAACATCATTACTACCTCAAGTATAGTAGGTAAACCTACCGGAAATGAAAAAAATAATCTTGAGCTTGAATGGATCTTTGATGGCTTGGAAGTTCTTGAAGCAGAATCATGACACGAAAATAATTTCAAGTAAGATTATTACTCGAATCAAGATAGTTTATAGTTATAGAAATCGAATCAAAGTTTGGATATGAGTATTACCTTGAATAAGAAAGATAACCTACTATTAATAACAAAGGTTTCTTAATCTTGGATGACTACATGGATTGGATTATAAAGCTTGGTAGTAATCTAGTAAACTTGAAATGATTCTTGAATGATTTTTCTTATGACGATTATAGATTAGATTTTGAAGTAGAATTTGATGTAGATGAAGAAAGGTTGCTGAATATAGATGTGTTCTTGAATGAAAGTGTTTAGGTAGAAAGAAAATTAAGATTAAGATTGAAATCAAATGGGTTATGGTGATAGAATTATGGACGCGAATATGCATGTATATGTAGTCAAATTTGATTAACTTTTAAGCTTGGAATTTAGTTGCAATAATTCTTACAATTAGTCAAAAGATAAACCCTACATGAAAGACTCCAAATTCCAATCAATTATGGCTGATCATGATGGTTTCCTATTGGTATATACCAATAGTAAATATATCTAGAAGCTGTGTATTGTACGATTACGTATACGGGTGCATACGAGTAAAATTATTGATGAAAACGAATGAGAATGAAATTGTAAGTATTTTTGCTAAGTAGAAGTACTTTGATATGTGTCTTAGTTAACAATCTTATTTAATGAAGTACTCTGCCCCTTGGACCCCGCCAGGGGTTGCCATGAAATGCCCCATTCATATTAATTATAAACGTTTCATATTAATTGGTTTCTTTGCGAGGTTTTGACCTCTATATGAGACGTTTTTCAAATCTTGCATTCGTTTTAAAAAAAACAACCATAACCTTTATTATTAAATAAAGGTCTTAATGACATAATTTAGATTGTCTATCAAAGACAATCTCCTCAAATAAATAAGTTTTTACACAACCCATTACAATATGATCAAATATATTACAACAAATACTCCGAATGCAAGTTTAACAATATAAACAATTATGCCGACTCCAAATCTTGACCTTAGGTTGGCATACGACAGCGAAAGCGTTTTTAATATTCACCTGAGAATAAACATGCTTAAAACATCAACAAAAATGTTGGTGAGTCATAGGTTTAATTTCTACATAATAATCATAACATTTAATAAGACACAAGATTTCATTTAATTAAATGCGTAGGATCATTACAACTGCAAAAATCATTCATACGATGAGTCGCCTGGTAACCGACCTTAACATAGAGCGGTTAAGATATCTGGTATCATACATTCCACTATTCAAATGTATGACAAGAACCCTTCGAAGTACTAAAGCATTTCCACTATTCGAAAATGGGGGTGGTTGGTGCCCGTAGATCTACCTTTAGGATTCGCGTCAATTAGCGTTTTTCACTAACTCTTAGGTTACCAAGCATAATAATAATAAGTACAGATATCCGGTATAACAAATCAATCAAAGAATGTAGTTCCATGAACTTGTGCTTATTTTGTAAAACATTTATAAATTTTGCATGTATTCTCATCCCAAAATAATTTAAATAGTAAAAATGGGACTATAACTCACTTTCACAGATTACTAATTCGTCGAGAATTAGACTTGGCCACGGGTTGATTTATGAACCTATAACAATATATACATATATTAAAATATGATCGAAATATATTCACAATATTTTCTTTATTACGTGTTGATGATTTTAGTTGTCCAGTTAGCAGTCCAATGTTAGTAGTCCATAATTTGTCGTACATGAATAACTTAATATATATCTTGAATCAATACCCAGTGTATACATATCTCAGTATTGATCACAACTCAAACTATATATTTATTTTGGAATCAACCTCAACCCTGTATAGCTAACTCCAACATTTGCATATAGAGTGTCTATGGTTGTTCTGCAATATATATATAGATGGGTCGACATGATAGGTCGAAACATTGTATACTTGTCTATGATATCTCAAGATTACATAATATACAATATAAGTTGATTAAGTTGTGGTTGGAATAGATTTCTTACAAATTTTCACGTAGTTAAAATGAGTAGTTTTTACCAATTTTGTTTTACCCGTCATTTCTTCGTTTCAAATCCGTTTTGAGTGATAAGCGGCTACGGTTTCATATTGAACTTAACTTTATGAAACTAAACAGAAAAAGTATAGCTTTATAATCGGAAATATAAGTTACAAGTCATTTTTGAAAGAGGTAGTCATTTCCGTCGAAAGAACGACATCTTGATGACTATTTTGAAAAATATACTTTCACTTTGAGTTTAACCATGATTTTTGGATATAGTTTCATATTCATAAGAAAAATCATTTTCCCAGAAGTATAGCTTTTAAATCAAAGTTTTTCATAGTTTTTAATTATCCAAACCAAAACAGCCCTCGGTTGTACTACGACGGCGTATATCCGGTTTTACGGTGTTCTTCGTATTTCCAGGTTTTAAATCATTAAGTTAGCATATCATATAGATATAGAACATGTGTTTAATTGATTTTAAAAGTTAAGTTAGAAGGATTAACTTTGTTTGCGTACAAGTTTAGAATTAACTAAACTATGTTCTAGTGATTACAAGTTTAGCTCTTCGAATAAGATAGTTTTATATGGATGAATCGAATGATGTTATGAACATCATTACTACCTCAAGTTTTCTGGATAAACCTACTGGAAATGGAAAAAATAGATCTAGCTTCAAAGGATCATTGGATGGCTTGAAAGTTCTTGAAGTAGAATCATGACACGAAAACAAGTTCAAGTAAGATTTTCACTTGAAATAAGATTGTTATAGTTATAGAAATTGAATCAAAGTTTGAATATGAATATTACCTTGAATAAGAAAGATAACCTACTGTAAATAACAAAGGTTTCTTAATCTTAGATGATGAGTTAGAATGGATTAGAAAGCTTGGAAGTAGTCATGAAGACTTGATATGATTCTTGAAGTGTTTTTGAAAGATGGTTATTTTTATGATGATTAAAGCTTGTAATTGAAGCTAAAAGATGGTGAAAATGCTTGGAGATGATCAAGTATGATGTTAGGAGTATTTTTAGAGAGAAATTAGAGTGTAAGTATGAGAAAATGGAGTGAAGAAATGGTATGCATTCATGAATACGTTTTTTACATTTTATAAAGAAAAAAAGATACTTAAGTTTGTTTTCTTGCTAAATAATTCATGAAAGTTGACAAATGATGGTTCCCACATGATCCTTAATCATTTAAGGCTGCTAAGGAGCAGATTTTTATTAGTATAGATGAATAGTAAATACATCTAGAAGCTGCGTATTATACGAGTACAATACCATACATGTACGAGTAGAATTTTTGATGAAAATGAATGAGAATGTAATTGTAAGCATTTTTGTTAACTAGAAGTACTTTGATATGTGTCTTGAAGTCTTTCAAAAGTGTATAAATACATCATAATACATTACATGTATATATATTTAACTGAGTCGTTAAGTCATCGTTAGTCGTTACATGTAAGTGTTGTTTCGAAACCTTTAGGTTAACGACCTTGTTAAATGTAATTAATCCCATTGTTATTATATCTAATGGGATGTTAAATTGTTATATTATCATGATAACATAGTGTGTTAATATATCTTAATACGATATATAAATATTAAGACGTTATTACAACGATAATCGTTACGTATATATGTATATAGTCTTGAAGTCTTTAAGTTAGTAATCTCATTTTATGTATATAACCAATTGTTATTATATGTAATGAGATACTTAAATATCATTTCATCAAATCATAAGTATATATATATCCATATATACATCATTATATAATTATTTCGAGTTATGACGTTCGTGAATCGTCAGACAGACTGGGTGTTCAAACATTTGTATAAAATTCATTTTAAATAACCAAATCTTAATGAGTTTGATTTCTTAACATGGTGGAAACATTTAATTATGTAAATATTAATCTTATATATATTAGCGGAAAAATCCGGGTCGTTACATTATACACCCGTTAAATTAAATTTCGTCCCGAAATTTGAAATAGTACCTAGTTAACGTGCGATATCGGTAAACAGATGTGGATACTTCTGCTTCATTTGGTCTTCTCGTTCCCAAGTGAATTCAGGTCCTCTACGAGCATTCCACCGAACCTTAACAATTGGTATCTTACTTTGTTTGAGTCGTTTGACCTCACGATCCATAATTTCGACGGGTTCTTCGACGAAATTTAGTTTCTCGTCAATCTTAATTTCGTCTAAAGGGATAATGAGATCTTCAGTAGCTAGGCATTTCTTCAGGTTCGAAACATGAAAGGTGTTGTGAATCTTTTCTAATTGTGGAGGTAGTTCAAGTCGATAGGCCACCGGCCCAATGCGTTTTTCGATCTTGAATGGCCCAATGTATCTTGGGCTCAATTTCCCTCGCTTTCCAAAACGAATAACCCCTTTCCAAGGTGATACCTTAAGCATAACCATATCACCCTCCTCAAACTCTAAAGGTTTCCTTCTAACATCCGCGTAGCTCTTTTGCCGACTCCGGGCTGTTTTCAATCGTTGCTGAATCTGAATGACCTTGTCGGTAGTTTCCTGGATAATTTCCGGACCTGTAATCTATTTTTCCCACACATCACTCCAACAAATCAGAGACCTGCACTTCCTCCCATAAAGTACCTCGAATGGTGCCGCCTCAATACTAGAATGATAGCTGTTGTTGTAGGAAAACTCAGCTAACGGTAGATGTCGATCCCAACTGCTTCCAAAATCAATAACACATGCTCGTAGCATGTCTTCGAGTGTCTGAATCGTCCTTTCACTCTGCCCATCAGTTTGTGGATGATAGGCAGTACTTAAATCTAGACGAGTTCCCAACGCTTCATGTAATGCCTGCCAGAATCTAGAAGTAAATCTGCTATCACGATCAGAGATAATAGAGATTGGTATACCATGTCTAGAAACAACTTCTTACAGATATAATCGTGCTAATTTCTCTATACCATCCTATTCTTTTATTGGCAGAAAGTGTGCTGACTTAGTAAGATGATGGACTATTACCCAAATCATATCATAACCACCTGCGGTTCTCGGTAACTTAGCAATGAAATCCATGGTAATGTTTTCCCATTTCCATCTGGGATTTCAGGTTGTTGGAGTAGACCCGATGGTTTCTGATGCTCAGCTTTGACTTTAGAACAAGTCAAACATGCTCCTACATATGTGGCTATATCGGCCTTCATTCCTGGCCACCAAAAGTTTCTCTTGAGGTCTTGGTACATTTTTCCCGCTCCGGGATGTATTGAATATCTGGTTTTATGTGCTTCATCTAGTACCACTTTCCTCAAATCCCCATTCTTTGGTACCTAAATTCTTTCAGCTAAATACCTGGTTCCGTCTTTTCGAATATTAAGCTGTTTTTCTAATCCTTTGGGTATTTCCCTTCCAAAAATTCCTTCCTTCAAAACCTCATGTTGTGCCTCTTTTATTCGAGTAGTAAGATTAGTATGAATAATCATGTTCATAGCTTTTACTCGAATAGGTTCTCTTTCCTTTCGACTCAAGGCATCAGCTACCACATTTGCTTTCCCCGGGTGGTAACGGATTTCACAATCATAATCATTTAGCAGCTCAACCCATCTACGCTGCCTCATGTTTAGTTGCTTTTGATTTAAAATATGTTGGAGACTCTTGTGGTCGGTGTATAAGATAAACTTGACCCCATATAGATAATGCCTCCACATCTTTAATGCAAAAACAACGGCGCCCAATTCCAGATCATGTGTGGTGTAGTTTTGTTCATGAATTTTGAGTTGTCGAGAAGCATATGCAATCACCTTCTTCCATTGCATAAGAACACACCCAAAACCCATTCTTGATGCGTCACAGTAGATAATGAAATCTTCCATTCCGTCAGGTAACGATAAAATAGGTGCCGTAGTCAACTTCTTTTTCAACAATTGGAAGGCACCCTCTTGTTCGGAAGTCCATTCATACTTCTTCCCCTTATGTGTCAAGGCAGTTAAAGGTTTGGCTACTCGGGAGAAATCTTGAATAAATCTCCTATAATAACCGACTAAACCCAAAAATTGACGTATTTGCGGTGGAGTTTTCGGGGTCTCCCAATTTTTGATGGCTTCAATCTTGGCGGGATCAACTTTGATTCCATTACTACTGACTACGTGGCCAAGAAATTGTACTTCATTTAACCAAAAAGCACATTTAGAGAACTTAGCATAAAGTTGCTCTTTTCTTAACAACTCTAACACAAGTCTCAAGTGTTGTTCGTGTTCTTGGTTATTCTTCGAATAAATAAGGATGTCATCAATAAAGACAATAACAAACTTATCTAAATATGGACTACATACTTGGTGCATGAGGTCCATGAAAACTACGGGTGCATTGGTTAGACCGAATGGCATAACCATGAATTCGTAATGGACATAACGAGTTCTGAAGGCTGTTTTTGGTATATCGGCTTCTTTAACCCTCAGTTAATGATAACCCGACCTTAAGTCGATTTTGGAGTATACGCTCGAACCTTGGAGTTGATCAAATAGATCGTCGATTCGGGGTAAAGGGTATCGGTTTTTTATGGTTACTTTGTTCAGCTTACGGTAATCGATACACATGCGAAAAGACCCATCTTTCTTTTTAAGGAACAAAATTGGAGCTCCCCATGGTAACGTACTCGGTTGGATAAAACCACATTCTTATAATTCTTGTAGCTGACTTTGTAATTCTTTCATTTCGGTGGGCGCAAGTCTATATGGAGTACGAGCTATTGGTGTGGCTTCTGGTACAAGATCTATTTGGAATTCAACAGATCGGTGTGGAGGTAGTCCCGGTAATTCGTCCGGAAACACCTCAGAAAATTCTCTTGCAACGGAAACGTCATCGATTTTCTTTTCTTCTTTTTCAACCATCTCGACGTGTGCTAGTACGGCATAGCAACCTTTTCTTATTAGTTTATGCGCCTTCAAACTACTATTAAGATTTAATTTGGCATTACCCTTTTCTCCGTACACCATTAAGGGTAACCTATTTTCTCTCGGAATGCGAATCGCCTTCTCATGACAAACAACTTCGGCTTTCACCTTGGACATCCAGTCCATTCCAATAATTACGTCAAAGCTTCCCAATTCCACCAGTATTAAATCAATTGCAAACGTTTCGCTAACTAAACTAATTTTTCAATTTCGGCAAATTTTATCAACCTTAATTAGTTTACCGTTTGCTACTTCAACTATACACTTTTTATCCAAAGGCGTTAACGGGCAATTTAATTTGGCACAAAATTCTCTACTTATATAACTTCTATCCGCACCCGAATTAAATAAAACATAAGCAGATGTATTATTGATAAGAAACGTACCCGTAACAAGCTCCGGGTCTTCCTGTGCTTTCTCCCCATTAATGTTGAAGGCTCTCCCACTGCCTTGCCTATTTCCATTCCTACACTGGTTTATGGTATGGCCCGGTTTTCCACATCCATAGCAAATAATGCCGTTATTATTTGTTCCGGCATTATTTACTCCTTTGTTTCTATTTGGTCCGTAGAATTCACACTTTGCCGCAATATGGCCATTCCTATTACACTTGGTACATAATTCTCTACAAAATCATTTCGGATGAAACGTATCACACCTGGGGCATATAGTTCTTTGTCTTTTGTTGTCGTTGTTGTTGTTGTTGTTGTTGTTGTTGTTGTTGTTGTTGTTAGGGTTATTGTTGTTGAGTCGTTTGTTGTTGTTATTGTTGTGATTGGGATTGTTGTTGTTGTTATTATTATTGGGATGGTTGTTGCATTTATTGTTGGGGTTGTTGTTGCGATTATTGTTGTTGTTGGGGTGGTTGCGATTGTTGTTGTAGTTGTTATTTTGATTGTTGTTGTTGTACTGGGGACCCTGATCACTGCTTTCCTCCCACTTTCTTTTTCCCTATTTCATTATGGCCTCCTTGGCCGCTTCTTTCTTTATCCTTCCTGTAATTTGGCCTATCAATTTGTGAGTTATACGGCTCGCTTTCTGCATTGTTGTAGGGTCGTTAGCACCTACATGCTCTTGGATTCGTTCTGGCAACCCTTTTATGAATGCTTCAATTTTTGCTTCTTCGTCCTCAAATGCTCCAGGACACATTAAAGCCAGTTCATTGAAACGTCGCTCGTAGGTAGTGACATCTAACCCTTGGGTTGTCAGTGCTTTAAGCTCTGCCTTGAGCTTGTTGATTTCGGTTCTGGGACGGAACTCTTCCGTCATCATGTGCTTGAAAGCGGACCATGGAAGTGCTTAGGCGGTATTCTGTCCTACGTAATCCATGTAGGTATTCCACCATGTCAAAGCAGTACCCTTGAATGTATGTGTGGCATACTTAACTTTATCCTCTTCTGCGCAGTTGCTGATTGCGAACACGACTTCAACCTTCTCTGTCCATCGCTTTAGTCCAACGGGTCCTTCAGTTCCTTCAAACTCATTGGGTTTGCAGGCCATAAAAGCTTTGTAGGAACATCCTACCCGGTTGCCATTGTTTCCTCCACTGCTGGAACCCGATTGGTTATTGTTGTTCATTGCATTCACCACTGCAGCCATATTTGCAGCGAAAGCTTGAAGTTCTTCTGTGTTCAATTGTTGTTGTCTAGTAGCTGGAGGAGCCATTTCCTTCAAAAATAGCCGGCTGAGTTAATCATATAGAATTTTAGAAGTAGCCAAAAAGTATTTTGTAGCTTAATATGAACTTATTATTATAAAAGCCTTTTCTTCATATTAGCGTTTTATAACTATAATAATGTTCATACTTAGCAGCTAACACACAAATTAACTACTAAAATTCTAATATGAAAAACTATGGTAAGTTATTACGTTACTACGTAATAATAAGTTGTAATAATAATAATAAACCTTCCATGCTTATTCTTATTATTATACAATCATAAGGAAAATTACATTGCGGATTTTCTTACAAACTTAAACACACAATATAATACATATTATACAATGCATGGAATACAGGATAGCTGCCGATGGTTCAAGAACGGCGAGATTTCTTAGATGTTGACGTTGTTTCTTTCTCGGCCAAACGTTTGGATTTTTGTTTGGATAGTTCTTTTTCCAATTCCTCCCAATTGGTTCTTTCGGCTAATTGTTTGGGAGCAAAACCAACAGTCGTTATACGAGCGGTCATTTTATAAACTGATCTCTTAGGTGGTTCAGGTGGATGATCACAAACATTTTGGGTCATAATAGGTTCATCGGGTTTGAGATCGGTTATAACAGCCAAAGATTTTTCCAAATCACTTTGTGGTTCGGTAATTTTCACAACTTCTTCAGGATCCACTTCTTCGGGTTCCTCTTCGGGATCTTCTTCTGGATCCTCTTCTGGAACCTCTACTGTCAATTGTGAATATTCCCAATTTTCCCAACAATTTTCCACTTTAATGGTAGCACCAAAAGTTAACTTTTCCGTTGGTTCATAAGTCGTATGCTTTGACTCAGCCTCCGAATCACTTGATAAGTAAATAAAATCTGAATAACTAGAGATGCTTATATGATCGGATGAAGTCATCTATCACATAATAGCAGGCACGTTAAGAGAATGATATATCTTATAATATTTATATGTTAATAATCTTATGTTTCCAACAATTATATTAAGCAATTATTTTTAAAATAATTACGGTCGAAGTCCAGACTCACTAATGCATCAAAAATCAGTTAGACACACTAATGAAAAATTTTCTGATTCTCTAAAACCAACGCTCGGATACCAACTGAAATGCCTCGTTCATATTAATTATAAGCGTTTCATATTAATTGGTTTCTTTGCGAGGTTTTGACCTCTATATGAGACGTTTTTCAAATCTTGCATTCGTTTTTAAAAAAAAATAACCATAACCTTTATTATTGAATAAAGGTCTTAATGACATAATTTAGATTGTCTATCAAAGACAATCTCCTCAAATAAATAAGTTTTTACACAAACCATTGCAATATGATCAAATATATTACAACAAATACTCCGAATGCAAGTTTAACAATATAAACAATTATGCCGACTCCAAATCTTGACCTTAGGTTGGCATACGACAGCGGAAGCGTTTTTAATATTCACCTGAGAATAAACATGCTTAAAACATCAACAAAAATATTGGTGAGTCATAGGTTTAATTTCTACATAATAATCATAACATTTAATAAGCCACAAGATTTCATTTAATTAAATGCGCAGGATCATTACAACTGCAAAAATTATTCATACGATGAGTCGCCTGGTAACCGACCTTAACATAGAGCGCTTAAGATATCTGGCATCATACATTCCACTATTCAAATGTATGACAAGAACCCTTCGAAGTACTAAAGCATTTCCACTATTCGAAAATGGGGGTGGTTGGTGCCTGTAGATCTACCTTTAGGATTCGCGTCAATTAGTGTTTTTCACTAACTCTTAGGTTACCAAGCATAATAATAATAAGTACAGATATCCGGTATAACAAATCAATCGTAGAATGTAGTTCCATGAACTTGTGCTTATTTTGTAAAACATTTATAAATTTAGCATGTATTCTCATCCCAAAATAATTTAAATAGTAAAAATGGGACTATAACTCACTTTCACAGATTACTAATTCGTCGAGAATTAGACTTGGCCACGGGTTGATTTATGAACCTATAACAATATATACATATATTAAAATATGATCGAAATATATTCACAATATTTTCTTTATTACGTGTTGATGATTTTAGTTGTCCAGTTAGCAGTCCAATGTTAGTAGTCCATAATTTGTCGTACATGAATAACTTAATATATATCTTGAATCAATCCATGACCCAGTGTATACATATCTCAGTATTGATCACAACTCAAACTATATATATATTTTGGAATCAACCTCAACCCTGTATAGCTAACTCCAACATTTGCATATAGAGTGTCTATGGTTGTTCTGCAATATATATATAGATGGGTCGACATGATAGGTCGAAACATTGTATACATGTCTATGGTATCTCAAGATTACATAATATACAATATAAGTTTATTAAGTTATGGTTGGAATAGATTTCTTACAAATTTTCACGTAGCTAAAATGAGTAGTTTTTACCAATTTTGTTTTACCCGTCATTTCTTCGTTTCAAATCCGTTTTGAGTGATTTAAGCGGCTACGGTTTCATATTGAACTTAAATTTATGAAACTAAATAGAAAAAGTATAGCTTTATAGTCGGAAATATAAGTTACAAGTCATTTTTGAAAGAGGTAGTCATTTCCGTCGAAAGAACGACATCTTGATGACTATTTTGAAAAACATACTTTCACTTTGAGTTTAACCATGATTTTTGGATATAGTTTCATATTCATAAGAAAAATCATTTTCCCAGAAGTATAACTTTTAAATCAAAGTTTTTCATAGTTTTTAATTATCCAAACCAAAACAGCCCCCGGTTGTACTACGACGGCGTATATCCGGTTTTACGGTGTTCTTCGTGTTTTCAGGTTTTAAATCATTAAGTTCGCATATCATATAGATATAGAACATGTGTTTAATTGATTTTAAAAGTTAAGTTAGAAGGATTAACTTTGTTTGCGAACAAGTTTAGAATTAACTAAACTATGTTCTAGTGATTACAAGTTTAGCTCTTCGAATAAGATAGTTTTATATGGATGAATCGAATGATGTTATGAACATCATTACTACCTCAAGTTTTCTGGATAAACCTACTGTAAATGAGAAAAATAGATCTAGCTTTAAAGGATCCTTGGATGGCTTGAAAGTTCTTGAAGTAGAATCATGACACGAAAACAAGTTCAAGTAAGATTTCCACTTGAAATAAGATTGTTATAGTTATAGAAATTGAATCAAAGTTTGAATATGAATATTACCTTGAATAAGAAAGATAACCTACTGTAAATAACAAAGGTTTCTTAATCTTAGATGATGAGTTGGAATGGATTAGAAAGCTTGGAAGTAGTCATGAAGACTTCATATGATTCTTGAAGTGTTCTTGAAAGATAGTTGTTTTTATGATGATTAAAGCTTGTAATTGAAGCTAAAAGATGGTGAAAATGCTTGGAGATGATCAAGTATGATGTTAGGAGTATTTTGAGAGATAAATTGGAGTGTAAGTATGAGAAAATGGAGTGAAGAAATGGTGTGCATTCATGAATACGTTTTTAACATTTTATAAAGGAAAAAAGATACTTAAGTTTGTTTTCTTGCTAAATAATTCATGCAAGTTGACAAATGATGGTTCCCACATGATCCGTTATCATTTAAAGCTGCTAAGGAGCAGATTTTTATTAGTATAGATGAATAGTAAATACATCTAGAACCTGCGTATTATACGAGTATAATACCATACATGTACGAGTAGAATTTTTGATGAAAATGAATGAGAATGTAATTGTAAGCATTTTTGTTAACTAGAAGTACTTTGATATGTGTCTTGAAGTCTTTCAAAAGTGCATAAATACATCATAATACATTACATGTATATATATTTAACTGAGTCGTTAAGTCATCGTTAGTCGTTACATGTAAGTGTTGTTTCGAAACCTTTAGGTTAACGACCTTGTTAATGTAATTAATCCCATTGTTATTATATCTAATGGGATGTTAATTTTTTATATTATCATGATTACATAGTGTGTTAATATATCTTAATACGATATATAAATATTAAGACGTTATTACAACGATAATCGTTACGTATATATGTATATAGTCTTGAAGTCTTTAAGTTAGTAATCTCATTTTATGTATATAACCAATTGTTATTATATGTAATGAGATACTTAAATATCATTTCATCAAATCATAAGTATATATATATCCATATATACATCATTATATAATTATTTCGAGTTATGACGTTCGTGAATCGTCAGACAGACTGGGTGTTCAAACATTTGTATAAAATTCATTTCAAATAACCAAATCTTAATGAGTTTGATTTCTTAACATGTTGGAAACATTTAATTATGTAAATATTAATCTTATATATATTAACGGAAAAATCCGGGTCGTTACATGCCACCCCTTGGACCCCGCTATCGGGGGCGCTGCCCCCGAACCACCGTCATAATCAAGATAAGTTCAAACAATTGTGCACTCCACACTTTCCCAAACTTGTTCGATATTTATCAAGGTTATTTTTGGTTAACAAATTAATCCCATTACACTTAAATCATATTGGTGACACAAATCACCAACAATGAATATATCTTGCTATGATATATATACTTTAAAATGGCGTTACAACGATAATCGTTAAATATATGTCTCGTTTTTGAAATTCTTAAGTTAGTAGTCTCATCTTACTTGTATAGTTCATTGTTAATACACTCAATAACATATTTAATTATCATTTTATCATGTTAAATATAGTATATCAATATCTTAATACAATACATATGTATTTAGTAAGACGTTGTTATAACGATAATCGTTATGTATATCGTTTCGAGCTTCATAATTCAATATTCTCATTTTTTTATGTATATCACACATTGTTAATATACTTATTGTGATACTTACTTATCATAATCTCATGTTAACCATATATATGTCCATATATATATCATCATGTCATTTTTACAAGTTTTAACGCTCGTGAATCGCTGGTCAACTTGGGTGGTCAATTGTCTACATGAAACTCATTTCAAATAATCAAGTTTTAACAAGTTTGATTGCTTAACATGTTGGAAACATTTAATCATGCAAATATAGTTTTCATTTAATATATAATCATGGAATAATTATGGAAAAGTTCGGGTCACTACAGTTGTGTCGATTCCATCTGGAAGACATCGGATCATGACCACCGGCCGGACATATTCTCCCGCACGTGATGCACCTGCACCACCCTCAGATGACTCAGACAGTTCATCATCAGACGAGACCAGTGAGGAGGATCCCGAGGAGGATTCTGAGGAGGATCCCGAGGAGGATTCTGAGGAGGACCCCGAAGAGGAGCCTGTACCGCCACCCTCTACCCCGCCAAAAAAGTGTTACCACTACGACCGTACCGTTATTCCCGGGGTAAATGGGGGCAAGCCATTCATGAATGCACAGGGACAATTGGTTAGGATCATCGCTCGTAAGCGGGTTGTACCGATACCTCCTGACCCATTTGTGCGTAAGGTCGCCCGTAATGTGCCATCTACTTCTGATGCTACATCTGCACCACCTGCGCCTCCTGCACCACCTGCACCACCTGCCCCACTGGCATCTCCCCCTATCGAGGAGCTGATGAGGGAAGTGCGAGCCCTACGTGCCCGGGTGACTGAGCTCGAGGACCAGGTGTCCCACCTGATGGACGTCATTTATCCTCCATCTCCATAGGACTTATGTTATAGGTTTCATTATGTATATCCATTAGTAGTTTCATGATTTCATTCGTGTATTGTACGAAAACTTATGAAGTTGTATGTGACTTTTTCTTATTATGTATGGAACCTAATGTTGTTTGAATTATTGTACGACGTTTTCTTTAAGTTATTGTATGATGGTTTTATGATATCTGTAACTAGTTTGCCATACTTAGTTAACATGTATTGTGATGATTAAATAATTGGTTACCATATTACTATGACATTATTAATTATCGAATAATGGATTTTAATTTAAGTCGAAATTTTTGTTTTGAAGATCAATGGCAGCAAGGAGAGGTTTAAGAGGAACACCCACTGCAGTGCAAATTGAGGAAATGGTAGATACTCGAGTGGCCATAGCTATGGCGAATGTCAACCCTGCACAAGCTCCGATGGCTAACTAAAATGTTCAAAATGGGTGCACTTACAAAGAATTTAAGAGTTGCAAGCCACAAACTTTCAGTGGAACGGAAGGAACAGTTGGGTTAACAAGATGGTTTGAAAAGCTAGAATCGGTATTTCGGGTTAGCAACTGCTCCGACGCGAACAGTACTAAGTACGCATCTTGCACGCTGTCGGATGACGCTCTGACATGGTGGAACACATTCGCCCAGGCTCAAGGAATCGATGAAGCATATGCAGCACCATGGGAAGAGTTCAAGAGGGCATTGATAGAGGAATACTGCCCTAGAACCGAAATTCAGAAGATGGAGAAGGAATTCTGGGAATTGAAGGTCGTAGGAACTGACCTTGATGGTTATGATCGGAGATTCTTGGAGTTAGCCTTAATGTGCCCCACAATGGTTAATCCAGAGTACAAATGGTTGGAGCGGTATCTGTGGGGACTTCGCAAAGACATTCAGGGGAATGTCACTTCTTCAAAACCAGGGACTGTCAAGGAAGCTATGCGCATGGCGCACACCTTGATGGATCAGGTTATCCGCCAAGAACCAGAGAAGGTGCAATCAGGGTCTGGAGCAAGTAATGGAAAGCGCAAATGGGATGGAAACAAGGGTAAAGGTATTGATCATAATCCAGTCAAAAGGAATGAGAACTTTAGGGGAAACAACGAAGGGAGGAACCCTAATTCAAACTACAAAGGTAACCTTCCTCAGTGCAAGAGATGCTATAAGCATCATACTGGGTACTGTAATGTGGTGTGTGAGAAATGTAAGAGGACGGGACACATCGGCAAAGATTGTAGAATCAACACTTCAGCTGTGAAAGACCCAAATGCGCCAAGGAAGTGCTTTGAGTGCGGCCAACAGGGTCATTTTAAAAATGAGTGCCCTAACAAGAAGAAGGATGGCGGGCCAGCACGTGGAAGAGTCTTTAACATGAACGTCAGAGATGCCCGTGAGGATCCTGACTTGGTTACAGGTACATTCACTGTCAATAAACTATTAGCTTCTGTCTTGTTGGATACTTGTGCCGATAGGAGTTATATGTGTAGACATTTTTGCTCTAAGTCAGATTGGTCATTAGTTCCTTTGGATGAGAAATATCTTGTTGAGGTGGCTAATGGGAAATTTGAGAAAGCTGACCAAATTTGTCGCGGAAGTATAATAAACTTAGCTGGTGTGGATATTAAGATTGATTTGATACCCATTAAGTTGGAAAGCTTTGACGTGATAGTCGGCATGGACTGGCTGTCTAAGGTAAAAGCAGAAGTTGTTTGTAGAGAGAAGATTATTCGTATACCTCACGAGAATGGTGTACCATTAATAGTCTACGGGGAGAGATGTAGCCCAAAGCTGAACCTTATTAGTTGTATGAAGGCACATAAGTTCGTGAGAAAAGGGCATTTTGCTATTTTGGCACATGTGAAGAAGTTGTAAACTGAGGAGAAAAGCGTAAAGGATGTACCGATTGTAAACGAATTCCCTGAAGTTTTTCCAGAAGAGTTGCCGGGATTACCCCCACCACGATCAGTGGAGTTTCAGATTGACCTAGTGCCGGGAGCTACACCTGTAGCTCGCGCACCTTATCGACTTGCACCAACCGAAATGCAAGAGTTGCAGAGTCAACTACAAGAATTGCTAGACCGTGGATTTATTCGACCAAGTTTTTCGCCTGGAGGCGCTCCCGTTTTGTTCGTAAAGAAGAAGGACGGATCTTTCCGTATATGTATCGATTATCTCGAACTAAATAAGTTGACAATCAAGAACCGGTATCTCGTTCCCAGAAATGATGATCTATTCGATCAACTGCAAGGATCAAGCGTTTACTCCAAGATTGATTTGCGGTCAGGTTATCACCGGTTGAGGGTGAAGGAGGGCGATGTCCCTAAGATTGCGTTCCGAACTCGTTATGGTCATTATGAATTTTTTGTAATGCCATTCGGTTTAACTAATGCACCTGTTGTGTTCATGGATCTTATGAACTGCGTGTGCAAGCCGTATCTAGACAAATTCGTTATCGTATTCATAGATGATATCTTAATCTATTCAAAAAGCGAAGAAGAACATGAACAACACCTTCGACTCGTGCTTGAACTCTTAAGATAAGAACAACTCTATGCCAAATTCTCTAAGTGTGAATTTTGGTTAAAGGAAGTTCAATTTCTTGGTCATGTTGTAAGCGATCAAGGTATTAAAGTTGATCCCGCAAAAATCGAAGCCATTAGCAATTGGGAAACCCCCACTACCCCTACTCATATTCGTCAATTTTTAGGCCTCGCTGGTTATTATCGTAGATTCGTCGAAGGTTTCTCTTTGGTTGCACGTCCTTTAACCGCGTTAACTCACAAAGGAAAGTAATTCGTTTGGGCGGCCGAATAAGAGTCGGCGTTCCAAACCTTAAATAAAAAGTTAACCACCGCTCCTATCTTATCCCTTCCCGAAGGCAATGATGACTTTATTGTATATTGCGATGCCTCGAAACATGGTTTTGGGTGTGTATTGATGCAACGAAATAAATTTATTGCTTATGCCTCTCGACAATTGAAAATTCATGAACGAAACTACACGACACACGATCTCGAACATGGAGCTGTTGTCTTTGCACTCAAATTGTGGAGACACTATCTTTACGGAACCAAAAGTACCATCTTCACTGACCACAAAAGCCTCCAACACACTTTCGATCAAAAATAACTAAATATGAGACAACGACGGTGGATCGAACCATTGAACGATTACGATTGTGAACTTCGTTACCATCCCGGGAAGAAAATGTAGTAGCCGATGCCTTGAGCCGAAAGGAAAGAATGGAACCTCTTCGTGTCCGAGCCTTAAACATCACCATCCATACAAATCTCAATAACCAAATTCGTGTAGCCCAAGATGAGGCTCTCAAAGATGAAAATATTTCTCACGAACGCTTGAACATTCTCGTCTCTCGATTCGAGGTTAAAGAGACCGGGCTCCGATATTTCGCCGGAAGAATTTGGGTGCCTAGTTATGGGGATTTACGAAGCCTTATTCTAGACGAAGCCCATAAGTCAAGGTATTTGATTCATCCCGGAGCCAGTAAGATGTACCACGATCTCGAAGAACAATATTGGTGGCCGAACCTTAAAAAGGATATTGCTACTTATGTTAGAAAGTGTTTAACTTGTTCCAAGGTCAAAGCCGAACATCAAAGGCCATTCGGGTTACTTCAACAACCCAAAATCCCGCAATGGAAGTGAGAAAGAATAACGAAGGACTTTATCATGAAACTACCAAAAACGGTAGGCGGTTATGATACCATTTGGGTTATTATTGACCGTCTCACCAAATCCGCTCACTTCCTAGCCATGAAAGAAACCGATAAGATGGACAAACTTGCACACTGTACATAAATGAAATTGTATCCTATCACGGTGTACCCTTATCGATTATTTCCGAACGAGATGCCCGTTTCGCTTCTAGATTTTGGGGTTCCTTACAAGAAGCCTTGGGAACATGTTTAGACAAGAGTACTGCATATCACCCACAAACCGACGGACAAAACGAACGCACAATTCAAACCTTGGAAGACATGTTACGAGCTTGTGTTATTGAGTTCAGAAAGGCTTGGGAAAAGCATTTGCCTCTAGCCAATTCTCTTACAACAATAGTTACCACTCGAGTATTAACGCCACACTTTTCGAAGTTTTATATGGCCGTAAATGTCGTTCTCCTATTTGGTGGGCCGAAGTAGGTTATAAACAAATCACCGGACCCGAACTCATCCATGAAACAACCGAGAAGATCGTTCAAATCCAAGAAAGGCTCAAGACGGCCCGTAGTCGTCAAAAGAGCTATGCCGACGTTAGACGTAAAGATCTCGAATTCCAAGTGGGTGACCGCGTAATGTTAAAAGTCGCACCTTGGAAAGGTGTAATCCGTTTCGGAAATCGTGGAAAGCTAAATCCGCAATACATTGGTCCTTTTAGATCTTCCGACTCAATTGAGCTCCGTTCATCCTACTTTCCACGTATCGAACTTGAAGAAGTGTCTTACCAAACCAGAACTTGTCATACCCCTCGATGAGCTTACGATTAATGACAAACTTCACTTTGTGGAAGAACCGGTTGAAATTGTGGACCACTCCGTCAAGACGCTAAAAAAAAGTAAAATCCCGATTGTCAAAGTTCGTTGGAATGGCAAAAGAGGACCCGAGTTTACGTGGGAAAGACAAGATCAAATGGAAAGGAAGTACCCTCACTTATTCGTAGAATTGGCCACGCAAGGTCTCGAGGAAGAAACAACGACTACTATTTTCAACTAAATTTCGGGACGAAATTTTCTTTAACAGGTAGGTAATGTAACGACCCGACTTTTGCGACTTATATTTATACTTTATACTTTCACGAATCGGCGTATATGTGCGTACTGAGCTAGATAATATTCTGGGATCATTATCCATGTTAATTACTTTCGTTAATGCCTTACAACGTGTTGTTAATGCCTTACAACTTGTAAGTTTTCTTGAACTTTTTTTCTTCTTTTTCCTTCCTTTTTCGTAAATCATCATCATCATGTTCAAAGATTCAAGTTTTGTAACTTGAATCTTCATATATCTTGTGACTTTAAACTTTAGTTGAAGAAGATTTAAGGATCAAAACTTATGTTTATGATCTTCATGTAACTTGTAGATTTAGCTTTTTGCTTTAAGGATCTTCAAGAACATTAGAGATCCAAGCTTTCTAGCTTAAGGTTTCTACAAAAAGTTTGTTAAAAGATCAAGTTTGTTAACTTATGATCTTCTTTAAGTTGTTTTACTTCAATTTTGTAACTTGAGTTTTCATTAAACAAATATACAAGCTTTCTAGCTTGAAGTCTTATAAGTATTGTTAAGAGATCCAAACTTTCTAGCTTAGGGTTTCATCATTTTGTTTGATCTAAGTTATGTAACTTATAGTCATCCAACTTGTTAAAACAAAAGCTCATTAGCTTATATTCATTCTACTTTGTAAAAATTTAAGTTTTATAACTTAAGGTTTTGTAAAAGTTGAAGGTCTAAGTTCTATAACTTAGGGTTTCACCTAGAACACAAGATCTAGACTTTCTAGTCTAAGGTCTTCAATATTTAGCTAAGATCTAAGTTCTATAACTTAAGGTCTTGCTTGTTTGGTTTGAATCCAAGTTTATAGCTTAAAATTTCAATTAGAACTTGTACTTGTGTCAAAACTAAGAACTTGATGTAACCTTGGTTCATCATCTTTCTAAAACTCATAAATGAGTTGTACTTCTTTTCTTAGTCTTGACATTGTGTGTTGATGGTTAAAACTTGGTCAAAATGATGCTAAAACATCAAGAGTTGTACACTTGAGGCTTATACGCATCAAGGATGAGAACCGTGATAAGCATCAAACACCAAGAAACCCACCAGAGCACTTGAATCTGTTTTTTAGGGTCTGATCTGACTCCTGGAGCTTTTGGAAAACTGATTTTCAGAAAGTTCGGGATGTGTAGATGACTTTTCATTTAAGACTCGCCTAAATCCGATATACGGTTTAGGATTTATAGTCTTCCGAAGTTCACTACGCCTTCGTAACGACGTGCTGAAATTTTTGACTTACTTGCGCTTTGACTGTCGCCGCGGTCAAACGACATCGATTTAGGATCTGATTTTCGGACAGCAGTAAGAGGACACAAACGGAGCCTTGGCCACTAGCCGTGCGTCATTTCAGTTTGTGTAGAGGTCATACCGGCTGTCCGAATTCAGTTTTTCTTTTCGACCTCTATTCTTGTTGAAAACTTACTTTATCTTTTACGTATGATGATAATGATGATACTTAAGACTTAACTTACTTACTTTTAAACTTTTTGGGACGATTTACTGACTTAATAACCATTAACTTAGGTTGAGGACCTTTGGACCGACTTAATACTTGCTTACGTTTTCGTATCGACTTTACCGTACATTCACTGTGAGTTATAGCTCCCTTTTTACTTTAACTATTTTTGGGACTGAGATTACATGCGCTTTTTATGTTTTACATACTAGACACGAGTACTTTAACTTTATATATGTGTGGGTGACATAACGGCACAAATTTTTCCCTTAGCTCGGTAACGTTTAGTCATTGGTTTATGAACCGGTGAACGCGAATCTTAGATATGGATCCATAGGGTTTGACATCCCCACTCGGGCTAGATATGGATCTATAGGCTTCGTCTATTTTAACGCACTCGCCAAGTGTACTTTTAGGGGGTGATATATATATTTCTTGTTAAGTTAGTTACCAAGTGCCTACGGTTAAGCATATATTTTTCATACTGTTTTGAATACAAAATCTCGTGGTCTACATTACATTATTGTCTACAATAAAACTATAGCTCACTAACATTCGTGTTGACTTTTTAAAGCATGTTATTTCTCAGGTGCTTAGATGAAATTGCTTCCGCTGTAATAGACTTGCTGTGTTAGACTTCCGTTGTACTCTGCATTGTTAGAGATGTCTCATAACCATGAACTTTTTATTTTGTATTCATTACTTATGTTATATTCGAACCATGGCTTTTTAATGACCTAAGTGTCACGTACTTTTATTAATGCTTTCTATCCGTAGAAGCACGTTACTTTTGTAAAACATTTGTCATTGGAAAAACGTTATCTTTTAATGAATGCAAAATCTTGTTTTAAAATAGCATGTAGTGGTATACCGTGTAATGGACCTGTTGTTGATGATTCGTACCATAGAGGTTTTGGACGGGGCATCACATGTCTTTGTTGTTGTTGATTTTTTTGTCTTTGTTTATTGTTAAATTCATCAAGAACACCTTTTTTGTCTCTGTTTTTGTTGTGGTTTAAGATTACAAAAATGATAAAGAGGACTGATGATATAATTTTTAAGAAATTTCAGGAACTAACCATGTATTTTTAACAACGTTAGCATGTATAATAAAAACTCTTATAAACCAATCAAAGTACCATTACTTGAGAATGATTTATGCAGACGAAAAAAAAAACTGTTCTATCTACAATTTGCACATATCAGACATGAAACACTTTAAAAAAAAACGATCACCTAATTTTTTATTGTATCATACGTACAAAATTCTTTTTAAGATATCTCTTTCCGAGAACAGAAACAACTAAATCCAGAGCAGCATACAACACTTCCAAAACAATATGCACATAATCAAAACACTATTACTCTGAACTTAAACATTCCATTCCATCTCTAACAAAGGAACTACTCCGTACCAATCTAAACTACAAAATGACCAAATGCCATAACCTTATTTTCTTTCTTCTGCTTCCATCAGTATCCGTATCTATATTTAAAATTCATCCGAGCTCGCATTCTACGGCGACTCGAGCGGGAAACAAGTATCTTCGGCACCATTAGACCATAAAAAATGTGCATAAGAAGCGGCATAAAACGAGTTGTTAGGATCAGCAGAAATGGCTTCTAAAAAGGTCTCTTCTGCGGCCCATAAGTCATTTTTTGCCTGCCATAAAAAACTTGCGTATTTACTTAGTGCTTCCGCGTCTTTTGGCTCAATTTCTGATGCCCTTTTGAAGTATGTTTCTGCCCTGTTTTATTCCAAGAAGAAAACAAAAAAAAATATCAAGAGATGAATCGTTGAATATGTGATGCATTTTTTGTCATAAAAAGAAAGCATCTTGCATCTACCACCCATTTTTTCCATCTGAACAATCCATAAAAATATTGAAAAGGACTTAAAAACTAGTACTAAACTAAAATAAATAAATAAATAAATTTTGTCATAAACGACACCAATAATAGTCATTAGTCATGAAATGATGGTACGCACAATCAAAATCTGAGATACATGTTAAGTTTACTTTTTTTTTTTTTTTTTTTTTTTTTTTTTTTTTTACGAGGAACCCCACTATGGGCCAGAGCACATTGGCCCCCCACCGCAGGTAAACCCCGGGTAAACGGCAAGCCAGCCCTCCACCGCTACCAGGTAAGGCATTCTCCAGTTTGGTCATTAAATGCGGGCACCCCTTAGGATTGAACCCGAGACCTCCCCTTCACTGAAAGTGCTGGTGGCCACCCAGGCTAGGCCTGGATGGTATGTTAAGTTTACTTCCTTCCGTGTTACTATTGTTTAATCAATCAATAAAGTATTTTAGTGGGAAATATGATACTGAATTTGTAGATATTTTTATCAGTAGAGAATTTAGAACTTATTAGCCAGTTAAATGAAAATTTTAACTTACTGATACATTAAAATATCAGATTACTCATTCTGTCCTAAAATTATCATTTCGTCCCAAAATTATTGTTCCGCTTTGACTTTTTAGGTCTTTTTGTACAACTTTTAACTTTAAATATTTTTATCTGTATTATATAATATTTGATAAAAGTTGCTCCGTATATCAATGAAAACATATTTTAAACGAAACTCATTCAAATAATTTTCATCAAATTTTATTTAGCACAAATAATGATATTTGAAGTCAAAGTTGTACAAGAAAGATTTTGAAAAGTCAAACAGAACAATTAATTTGAGACGGAGGGAGTATCAGACTATCATTAGCGGGTGTGTGATGGGCTAAAATGATAGCATCAAGCCACTAAACACGCTAGTGACGCAACTTGATGCAAAATTTGATGGTTGGCTTGATACCTTCCATCAAAGGAAGCTTTTAGTGCCGTGAGGAGTATATAGCCAATCACACTCCATCATCACTACAAATCTATACCTCATTACAATTATCATGTCAATACTATACCCCAAATAAACCCCATCACGCCATCACCATTAATAATGGTGTTAAGGTAGATGCAAACTATGGTAGCCAATTACATAATTGGTCATGAAACTAAATATAAACACTACAATGTAATCTGGCTTAATGTTGAGTTGGTTTTTCTGACCCATTTAGATCACTTTAACCAAATTTAATATAAAGGAAATAAATAATCATAACTTCAATTTAATTTTATTAGAAGAGATTAGGAAACATACCTTTTGTGATCATGGGCAAACAGGTAGAGAAACTGAGCATAATTAGCTAAAAGAAGCGGATTATTGGGTTCTTTAGCTAAACCCATTTGATAAACAATTTCCGTTTTCAAGTAATCATCAGCATCCACATCCTCCTCTATTTTCACCATCACTGGTGACACAAATCTTTGCATAGTTTCACGATCAATACCTTCGTTCCCTTTCATTCTATCCATCTTTTCTGCTTCTACAACCATCGATTTCCATAAACCCCATTCCTCGACTCCGTTCACTTGACCCGAAACCGACTCCTCACCATCATCCGTACCACTAGTGACCGGTCGAGGTTTCCCACCACCCCCATTAATTCCTCCGGAATCAACAAAAAACGTTCTGATCGATGAAAAATCAAATTTTTCATCCTTCTGTTTTTCCATCATGGAAACAGTAGATTCTGTTTCCACGATGGAAGAAAGTGGTGGTGCTGCGAGCGCAACGTTATTCGACATCGAATAAACGCTATAGTTCGCTAATAGTATCATCACATGCACCATTAAAATTGGAGTATGTGAGAATACTTGTTGGAATAACCAAACAAAAGAAGCATTCATTTCTTTTTGTACCCTTATTAAAATCTCTTGTAAATCTTCCAAGTATAAAACCTCTCTCATTTGTAGAGTGTAACTTTGTAGTTCTCTAATTATAAACACCATCGTAGAAAACGCTTTCTTTATTGAACTATAAGTACAATCCTTTGCTCCTTTAACTCCTCCTTCCCATTGTTTCTTCTTTTGTATAATCCGTAACGAAAATGGCAAATCTAAGCTATTTGCCTTTCGTTCTATGCTTCCGGGGATCATATCCCTGGACCAGCTCGCTGATTGTCTGTCAGCGAACTGGCTTGAATTTTGGATCTCAGATTCTTGATTATCTGACGACGAGGGTTTTTCGTCGTCAGATAAATGGAATCTGATTGACGATTCATGATCAACTTCTTTCAAAAACTCCGAATCAAAATTCGCACTTGCGGTTCTTTTCAAAGAGTGTTGTACCTTTGATAACTTTAAGCTTTCACACGATCGAGATCTATTGAGTTTGGTACCGAATAGATTCGACCGATGAATGTGGCGACAAACTAACGAAACGTCGGTAAAACTACGTCGTTTTGATGAAGGTGAAGAAATTGCTGCTAACGTTTGTGAGTTTACAATCGATGATTGTGACCAATTTAAACACCCACTCGCCACCTTCACTCCCATTTAACAATTTATTTAATAATTCTATATTATAAAACCTGCATAAATTAAATTCACAGTATTACACGAACACCAATGCAAATTCAAATAAGAAAACAATTACATGCCAATTAAACTCGAAATTTGAATTTAAATTATGGAAAATTTAAATAGTTATCGATTAATTACCTCAACGTAGAAATTAATTTTGTTGGCGATATGAATTCTGGGTTTACAAAATGAAAGATGTGTGAAGGGGGGATATATACTGATATACAGCTATACTTTCACGATGAAAACGGAAGATGAAAGAAAATATATGGGACTGGTATTCTTATTTATTTAATATTGTTATTATTATATGCCAAATTCTATTAAAAATAATATTTTTACTTTAATTTTTTATTTTTATTAAATCTATGTTTATTTTGACGTTTAAAATAGGTAAAATATTGTTTTATCAAATGGTAATACAAAAGGGAGTATCGTTATTTTCAAGTTAGATATTTGTTAAATCATTAACGATACTTCACTTTTTTAAGTAATCATATGCAAGCCTGATCATTGGCAATTATCTGAGAATACAGGAGACCTCATGAAACTTACGAACTTGTTATTTACCTAATTTTCGTTATGTTCGTAATATGATCGTAGAAGATTAATGGCACACGTATATAATAATGATCATACTTGCATATGTTCGTTATCCTCGGATAAGTGCCAATGATCATGTTTTCATACGATCTTACTTTAAAAAATGAAGTATCATTAATTTTTTTAACAGAGTTCTAACTTAAAAAGTATTGATACTCCTCTTTTTGATTAACATTTGATAAAACAATACTTTAAATGTCCAAATAAACATAAATCACTTAAAATAGAAGTTGAGGTACTAATGTTACTTTTTAAGGTGTGTTTTGATGAAATTAGCTAGAGTTTAAGTTTATGAGCTAGAGCTTGAGTTAGAGTTTATTTATGAAGCTGTTAGCTGAAACTTATTATTTTTTATAAGTGTTTGGTAAACAACAAGAACTTATATTCCAACATTTTCTAAAATTGAGTTTCCTCCTAACGTGTGTGGGTGACATATGACCGCAAAAGTGGTTAAGTTCCATCTAGGTAATGCCAATATTATCATTCAAAAAAAAAAAAACTTATGATTTTCTTAAGCTCTGATTTTTTTGTTTATCAAACGAAACTTATTACTTGGAGATTATTAAATTTATAAGTTCAAGCTCTTATAAGTTTTCATAAGCTCCAATAAACTGATGGGCCAAACACAAGTTTAGTGGAATTTTGCCTATTTCTGAGTATTATTTACTCCATTTATTTACGGAGTATTTGTCGTTCAAAAAGAAAAAAAATTTATTTACGGAGTATTTTGTAGACTATGTTATACGGAGTATACATATACATATACATATACTTGAAGAGTAAGGGTGTACGGTAAAATGGGGTAACAGCCTAACAGGTGTGTGATTATGTTGGGAATCGGACCTGCGTTTTTGTCTAGCTGAAATATAATGTTTCACATTTTTGGTCCTTGAAGTATTCCTTATTTCGGTTAGGTACACTACAGTTTGAATAGTGTATTGGTTAATTTAAATAAAGTTTGTTGTTATGTTACAAACATAGATGATCATGGTATACTTTGATGGGTTTTGAGTTTTGACCTAATTAAATCTGGTTAAACTTTTCAGAATATTTGAACAAATTAGTGATAAACACGAAAATAAAGTATTTTGAATCGAACATGAGTCGGGGACAAGAAATCGAGCAATCCAGTTTATACATTCAGTTTAACATTCAAAACTTCCAATCAAATAGGGTATCTAATTTGAGACATACTGCATCCGAATAGGTAAAAAAAATTGACAAGCAAACGAGTGGATTTGTGGTTATTTCATTTGTAAAAACCGCAATAAAAAATTATTAAAAAATAAGTGTTGAAATTCATCGGTAGCTTTAAACGAAATTCAAGTAAAAAGTTATGAATGGATCGCAAAGAGAATCATGGATAAAGTCATCGATTGACACATTTGATTGCCGAATCTGCAAGAATTCTTATCGTGAATAAATCTGGAAGAACGATAGATAGCTAGGATACCACCTTGGCATCCTTGTTTTCTATATGTTTTCCACGTTCTCTTTGTTTAGTTTTTATCGTTGATTTGTTGCTGCCAACTCTAGTTAATTGTTGTTGTGTCGCTTGTTGATTTATCGTGGTGGTTTAGTATAAATAAAATTCTGCCTTTCTAAAAAAAAATAGTGTATTTAATGTTTTCAATGTATCAAAGAGTTGGTTATTACATACTTCTCCAACTCAATCACATTTCTTTGATTTTTTGGTTTATACTTAAGAGTACTACGAAAAATATGATTATACGATAACTTTTGCGAAATTATGTAGTTTAGAAGCTATAGTAGAATTTTTATAAAGTTTGTGATATATATTTTATTTTTTTATTTTTTCAGCTATTATGTTTATAACTTTTATTTTTAAGATTGTATGATGTGATGTAAGAAAATTCATTTCGGTGAGAAATTTAAGAGTTAGGAGTTGTTAATAATTCTTTTAACTGCACATATTCAACTTACTCGGTATCCGTACATCATTATTACATCTAACCTCATGAGGATGAATCATTAATTCGTATTGTAGTATCATAATGTTTCAACTTTGTATCTTGAAAGACCAAAAGAGGAATAAGCTGAAACTCAAGGAGTGTAAAATTAAAATTGTTTGATAAACATTTCACTTGGTGGTAAGTAGGGGAAGGTGGGGTCCGCGTTAAGGGCCTTGATGAAAGGGTTGGACGGGGGTGATGGTATACGTTTAGTTCACGGGCATCTAGATATATGGTTTTGGTCTGCTCATCTTTCCCTAACGTGTCCTGACCGACCCTTCATTAACTTTTCTCCCACGAACCGTGAAATTTCACCTACCTATTCCCATTTTCTTTTCTTTAAATGAAAAAATTAAAAATAACAAAACGTTTTATTTACAAACCCTAGTGAAATGACCCGTAAAATCACGTGTTTTTTTAAACGAAACAATTTAATGACATGTTTTAGGTATTAAGTGAATGTAAATGATAAATTCAATTATTTTAATTACCCGTTTGACTAAGAAACTTGTCGTTGTTTTTACAAATATATAGAGACATGTATTTTCGCATACATATGTAACGTGATTAATTTCGTAAAAAGAATCAATATTTGAATATTAATAATATAATTATTATAATTATAATTATTATGTTAAAAGTAAATAATAATAATAATAAAGTTCGTTTAAATTTGAGTATTAATAATTTTAATAATAATAATTAGTAATAATAAATCTTTTACATTTTTTAAGAAAATTAAGATACAATTATTATATAAAAGTTGTACAATATGCTTGAAAATTTGGATGTTCTACAATTTAGGAGTGGTTAGTATTTCCTTTTATAAAAGATATCGTATTATTTTTTAATTAAATTAATATAAAATTATGACATCATCATTATGAAAATTTAAGAATAATTAGCTTAATTATAACATCGTTATTTTAAAGATTTATATGACTATATATATAGAATATAGAATGTAGATAGATGTGATTAGAACGGACGAGAGATGTGCATGCAACTAAACATACGGAGTAATATTTTATTTATCTTTAGCTAATTGCGTTACAAAATACGGAGTATCAGTTTTCTAAATTACTCTACTCTCTCTTACCAAAAAAATATAAAAAAAAATATATTAAATATTATTAAACTTGTATAAATTTACATTTAGTAATCTAAACTAGTAAAGACGTCCGCGATGCGGCGAAAATGTTTAATTATTTTAGCAAAACGATACGTGGATAAAAAAATATTTTTTTAAAAAAATGTACAATAAATTACATAGCCATTATTCGAAATTGCGTAACCATTATTCGAAATTTCATAACCATTATTGAAATCGGATAGTCATTATTTGAAAATATATAACCATTATATGAAATTGCTTAGCCATTATTCGAGATTTCATAACCACTATTTTGAAATTGCGTAGCCATTATTTCGAGCTTTAATAACCACTATTTTATGTTTGATCCCTGCAAATTTTGTTGTTTATGTTATAATTCAGTAGGCTTATAACTAATTTTGACCTAAGCCTATACAATCCTTAAATATGAGAGAGTAGTAATGGAAGAGAGAGATAGTATATTTCTTATATGTAAGAAAAATGGTGTGTATATGTGTGTTCATTATCCACATATATATAGTACAAATTTTACTATTCATATTTGACTAATTACCATCCATATTTTACTACTAAATTTACAACACTCCCCCTTGGATGGTAATTTTTTTTAAAGAGCAATTAATACTGCCTCGTTAAAAACCTTGCTAAAGAAAACCCAGTGGGATAAAACTTTAGCTAAGGGAAAAAGAGTGCAGCATAGAGTTGACTCCCCCTCAAGTAGACAACGCTGAGTCGTCACATCTTTTGAACTTGCCTCATGCCAATATTGTGAATGTATGTTTTGAAAAACAGCGATTGACAGTGCTTTGGTATAAAGATCAACAGAGTTGTTGATTGAACGTATCTCATTTTAATCTGGTTGTCTTTTACGAGATTTTGAGTATATGAGAAGAATCTGAGGTTTTCATCTGAAACTGTATCATCTAAATCTTTTATGTACAAGTTTGGTCCACGTGATTTGTCTACAGTCTCCTTCATGGTTTGTTCAAACTGTTGTTTCAATTCTTATTCCCTTTCAGTCTTTTTCTGAGCCTTACTAATATACCATTCTTTTCCATCAAACTTATGACCGTTGAGACCGTTTATAACTTTAGCGCCTCGTCAGCATTTATGTTTTGTTCTGTCATTTTTTGATACTCTTCTTTCATTTGTACTATGTAAGCTGTATTATCTTCATAGATAGTTGTTAGGCTTTTATAGCGTTCTAGTCCACAAGAATCAATAATGATTTGTATCATTGATCTTAACTAAAATCATTCCCGAGTAGCTTCATGTAATGCAATCACTTCGGCATGATTTGATGATGTTGCAACAAGTGTTTGTTTTGAGAACGTCATGATATTGCGGTGTCTCCATTTAGGAATACATATCCAGTTTTGAGATTTAGCTTTATGTAGATCAGATAAATAATCTGCATCTGTATAACCAAACAAATCTTGTTTCGAGTTGTTAGAATAAAATAATTATAAATCAGTAGTTCCCCGAAGGTATCAAACTATTTGTTTGATCCCATTCCAATGTCTTTTGGTATGGGCTGAGCTGAACCTTGTCAACAAATTAACTGCAAAATAAACGTCAGTTCTTGTACAATTTGTAAGATACATAAGAGCTTCAATTGCATTAGGATATGGTATTTCTGGTCCTAGAATATCTTCATGATCTTCACATAAATTAAATGGCTCAGTGTCAACATTAAGTGATCTAACAATCATAAGAGTAGTTAATGGTTTTGCCTTGTCCATATTGAAAATGTTTTAAAATCTTTTCTGTATAAGCTGTTTGATGTACAAGTAAATCATTAGACATATGCTCAATTTATAAACCAAGGCAATACTTGGTTTTTCCGAGATACTTCATTTCAAATTCTTTCTTTAAAAGTTGAATGACTTCATGAATCTCTTTATTTGTACCTATGATGTTAAGATCATCAATATAAACAGCTATAATCACATATCCGGATGTTGTTTTCTTAATGAAAACACATGGGAAAACAAGATTATTTGTATACCCTTTGCTTATCAAGTAATCACTTAATCGGGTATACCACATGCGACCCGATTATTTCAACCCATAAAAATCTTTGTGATTTAATGGAATACATTTTCTTGTGTTTTGCATCAGATGCTTCTGATACCTTAAACCCTTCATGTATATTCATGTATATATCATTATCAAGTGATCCATACAGATAAGTAGTAACAACATCCATGAGATGCATTTAAGTAACTATTAGGTTGATTAAGTATCTAATAAGTAATTGTATCCATTACAGGAAGATAAGTTTTTCTTATAACCCATTTTCGGTCTTTGTGGGAAATCTTGAGTTACAAGTCTAGTTTTTCCTTGTAACTTTATTTGCACATTTCTTTTTCGAATAAAAATTCATTTGTATCCCTTACGTTTCACATCTTTAAAAGTGATAACGATTGATCCGAAATTTTTTTATTGAGCGATTCTAGTTCAGCTCGTAATGCTCCTTTCCATTGAGCTTAATCATATCTATTTTGATATTTAATTACAGATTTTGGTTCTAGATCATCATCTTTAATCATGATGTCATTGTAATATTATATGAAAATATCTCATCAAGATTTTTCATTTCATTTTGGGTTCCATAATATTGCATAAGTTATCGCAATTTATGTATTTACATTTATCAATATCCTCTGCAGAAGGAATATTGATTTGTGGTTCTTCTTGAACACTTTCTTTTACCTCATTATCAGCTGATTTTCTTTTTCGAGGATTTTTATCTTTGGAACCAATTGGTCTCCCACGTTTCTGGCGTGGCAAAGACTCATGAGTGACATTATTGCCAGCTTTTAGAATTTCAATTCTAGCTGAAGCATTTAACGCTAGTTTATATGATTTAGTCACTCCTTTTTGTATCTGTAAATACATCGGGTAATTTATTTGCAAGTTCTTGCATATGTATTATTTTTGGACTTTCTTTTCGCATTCTTTTGTGCGATGATCAAGATACATTAATTTATGTTCACATCATGCAACATCTTTTTCTTTATTACCCTTTTTTTTTTCACCCTAATATAGGGAACAATTTTTCATTATAATGACAATCAGCAAAATGTGCTGTAAAAACATCACCTGTCATGGGTTCAATATATCTTATAATTGAATATGTTTCATGTTCAACATATATGCTCATCCTCCTTTGAGGACCCATTTTAGTGTGTTGTGGTGGTGCGATAGGAACATAAATCGCACAACCAAATGTTCTAAGATGAAAATATTTGGCTCTCGACCAAAATTAAGTTGGTAATGGAGAATATTTATGACTTGCACTTGGTTTATTGCGAATTAATGTCGCATCATATAAATTTACATGTCCCCATATAAATATTGAGAGTTTTGTACTCATTTCTAATTGTCTAGTTATAAGCGTTTATCTATTGATTCAGCTAAACCAATTTTGTGTATGCACATGAGCAACTGGATGTTCAACAACAATCCTTGTAGACATATAATAATCATTAAATGCTTGAGATATTAACTCATCAGCATTATCAAGTCTCATCCTTTTAATGGTGTAATCAGAATAATGTGTTCTCAATTTAATAATTTGTGCAAGAAACTTTGCAAATGCCATATTACGGCTTGATAACACACAAATATGAGACCATCCGCTAGATGCGTCTATTAGAACCATGAAATATCAAAATGGTTCACATGATGGATGAATTGGTTCATATATATAACCTTGAATTCTTTCAAGAAACATTGGTTATTTTTTTTTCAATATTCTTTTCATTAATCACCATATGTGCTTTTCATCATATGCGCTTTTCATCATATGCGCTTTTAATCGCTTTTAATCATATGCGCCGTGTTTTTCATTATATGCGCTTTTCATCATATGCACCTTTTATCATATGCGTTTTTAATCATATGCGCCTTTTATCATATGCGCTTTTAATTAAATTAGGTACATATATTACTGTACCTGTTAATATTTAAATATATATATATGCAATCATGCATCACCACTAATTTCATAAATATCCATAAGTTGTTCGTGAGAGAATTCAATTGATATCAAATTATTATTTTATTATTTCTTTATTATTACTTTGTATTATTGATATCAATTAGTTGAAATTTTTGTTCAGTGCATTATTCATCTATCATTATCTATCATCTTTATTCACAAAAAAAAAAAAAAGGTGTCAATTCTTTGTCCCCACTCAAATTTGAGGTAACTTCCTAAAATACCCTTGCTTTATAATTACTCATTCTTTTTATTTTTCACCACTTTCAAAGTAAATTGTATAGAGTATTTGTTCAAGCTCTTCTTCTTCCAAAAACTTCAAGCCTCATTTTCTCTCTCTTGTCCAAAATTTGGAGTAACCCATCTTCTTTATTAGATATTTCTCCTCAAAAGATTTTTTTTCCCAATGTTAATGTCTTTTATTATTTACCTAAAATGTTCCCTATTTTAGTAGTTGTGGATTTTCTTTCTTCACCTACATAATATATGAAAATTCCCAATTTGGTGGCCTTTTAGTTTCTCGACAACTTATCTCCTTTTTCTTATCTTGCTATTTGTCTTTTAAAGATGGTAAAATGCAGTGGCGAAGCCAGCATTTTGTGTCACTGTTGGCACAAAATATAACGACATGTATTGAATCATAAAAAAAATCACGAATTATGTTTCGGTATAAATATAATAAAAACCAAATTACCTTTTAATAGAAACATTTTTACGATATTTTCTTGTTATAAACCATTGATAACATCCATGGAATTAGTAAAGTGTTTCATTTTAAGCTTATATCTAAAATGTTGATTTCTATTTAATAAATTGGATGGGAATTCGAATAGATAATCAAAGTATGTAACTTGAAATCTTGTGCTCATATATATAATAATGTTAAAAATGGTTTTGGGAGTTAAATTAAGATTATCTAATAACATCTTCCCTGTCATTATACTTATACTTAATATTTCTTATATATTTTGTATAAATATCATTTAGCATTTATAAGAATATGAATTATGGAGTACAACTGAGTATATTCTTACAATCTTACAAGTATAAAGTTTAATGCTTAATAAGTATGGGAAGTGATATTTTCAAACAATCTTTTGATAGATCCACACAAGTTTGGTGATACTTTCCAATAATACTCTTTTAATAAATTATAACAAAAAAATCTTTTGAACATTTCATTAAGGGCAATTTAGTAACTCTGTGTGAATTTATAAAAAAAAAACATGTTTGGAAATATCAATTTCTAATAAGTATTTTAGAATAATCCTAAAAAAAAATATGAAGAGCTAAAGGTAATAAATTGTAGGATTTGAGAGTTTAAATTGTACAATTGTACATTCAGATAACATTACGTGTTTTAAAGTAGATATTTTATTTTTATATTAGGATAGATTACTGTCTTAATCTTCATTCATATTTCGTTTTATTGTGCTAATCACATATTAAGATGAGACCCACATAATGGATAGAAGTACTAATGAGTTTACCTAATATATACTTGCTTTCTTGGATTCTAAATTATGTAAATGGTTCCAAGTCTTAGCCTTTCTTTTCTTGGGTCCCACACGTTAGACTAACAAATGAAGATGATAACTTTAAAAAAAAAACTGTCCTTTTCTAGATTTGTTAAACTTTAATTACCATATGCAAATATATGGTTACGGCGGTATTTAAGGTCAGCTAACATCGATTTTAAACTTTTCAGCTACAGTAGTTTCTATGCATATGGACAATCAAAGCTTGCTAACATTCTACACGCTAAGGAGCAAGCAAGGCGTCTCAAGGTAACTATATATTAAGATCAATACATTTTCAGTAAAAATTGCTCCACTTTTTTTTATGGTGCTACATCTAAATTTCTAATTGATATTTCTACAATCATCCAAATTTCAACTGTATATTGCTTAAAATATCCTGAATAACAAAATAAGTGAGTTACTGAGTTATCCGGTAGCACCAATGTTTTTTTTTATTATTTTAACTTTTAAAATTATAAATTTAAGAATAAACATTAGTATGCATGAAATAAATAATGATTAATTGCATAAGTAATCATAAATGTTAGGTAACATATAAAGACCCCATCGTATTCGTATTGATCGGAATTAATCTCGACCCATGGTACCGTGTTGTCAAATGACGTGTTGCGTACATAAAGTACCGTGTTGTCAAATGACGTGTTGCGTACAATCATGAGGTCTTATTAACATAAATATAAATGTTAGTGAAGTTAATAAGAGTTAGATTACAGAAAATATAATTCAGGCGGTATAACCGGTCATATATAACTTAAATAACATAAATATAAATGTTAGTGAAGTTAATAAAAGTTAGTAAACATAAATGATAGTTAGGCGACAGTGTCGACCATATATAATTTAGGTGGCAGAGCCAACCATATAATAAGAACAATACAAATGCACTAAGAACTTAATAAAAATTAGTAGTTCAAAATGTTAGTAGTCCAAAGTTTGATATATTCGAGTCTAAAAATTATTAATAATTTCATACCTTGATCAGTGACTCGTGATCGTTTGAGATATCCTTTGATTACACTAAGCTCTTCGTGCTGATAACGTGTTATAATTCAGTAGGCTTATAACTAATTTTGACCTAAGCCTATACAATCCTTAAATATGAGAGAGTAGTAATGGAAGAGAGAGATAGTATATTTCTTATATGTAAGAAAAATGGTGTGTATATGTGTGTTCATTATCCACATATATATAGTACAAATTTTACTATCCATATTTGACTAATTACCATCCATATTTTACTACTAAATTTACAACAGTTTAACAATTTTATAGTATTTATTATAATAAACTCATAGTAAGACCATGGTAAAATAATGGTAATGGTTGCTTAGAAGTTGTATTGTACTTCAATTTTGCAGGATTTGGTTCCGCCAATCATGTTTCACCATTAATACGTAAATTAGTATATATATACAAGCATAAGGTCATTCGCGCGTTGCGGCGGTAATTGAACGTCTAAAGAAAAAAATTTGGTTAGTTAACAACAGTTAGTTGAACATCTTTAAAAAAGATTAGCGGTTGGTTATTGAACGTTAAAAACAACGTTTGGTTTTAAAAAAGAGGTTAAGCATTGGCTGAAAATACATTGATAAACTTAAACTAAAGGAATGAAAAAGAATGGTGAAAATGGAAGAGAAAAAAATTATTCAAAAATAATTGTAATATTACCAACGTTTCGTTGCCCGGTGGGGAAAAAAGTTGAATAGTTTTACTATATTATTCTAAATACCGTTTTAGTTGTTAATATACTGTAAAAAGAAATTTTAAAAAATGTAATTAGATAAAAATAAAGATTTTTAATTAGTGAATCACTCCTATAAGAATAAGAATGATTTCCATTTATTTATTATTTATTATAATTATTTAATTAAGGATACGATGATTATGGAATTTACCTCAAATAATAAAATGGGTGTTTATTTAAAATTATTAAATTACGGACTCCGTATCTTTTATTGTCATGGAAGTAATTCCAAATGCCTTCATTTTTCTTTGGATTTGACCAAAAAAAAATTATTCCAATCCAATTCATATAGTCTTTCACGTCCGCTTTTTTTCGGGATTCCAAAGTGATTAGGTAGTAGCACCAATATAATAAAATGATAAAAACCCATTTTCAGCCTCTCGTTCCTTCTTTTTCTTCCTTAACTGAACCATTGAACCAATACTGTTGGTTAACCCACGTTCTTGCGGGGTTGTTTTCATCGTTTTACGGTCGGTTAATTGCATGTTTAAAAAAACCGTTAACGATCGTACAACCAAAGGAAGTAAAAAATGTTATAAAAAATAACTTCTTTAAGGGTCAACGATCAGTTAACTAAAAGTTTTTTTAAAAGTAGGAAAAAAAAATTAAAAATGAAAAGAAAATTGATTTACGAAAATACCTTCGGTATTTACGTTTATTACATTGTAAATAATACCTTCTCAATTTACATAGTATTAGTTGTTATTATACTCTAGTACTTCATTTGTTACTTTAAAAAAATGTATATACACAGTGACATCTAATATTCGATATAGATTGAAGAAAAGTTGAGATGATCAAAAGTGTATGCATTTGTGTATTCTCTATTTTCTGTATGTATTAAATAGCATTTTATATAAATATAAACTTGCACATCTTTTACATAATCTTGAAAAGAAAGTTGACGTGATCGTACTCGGAGTATAATTTAACACGCTCATTTCTACAATAAGAAATATATATTGTCACTAATTTAATTAAAAAAACGTTGCAATTGTTTTGAGATTTTTTTTATACGTAGATAAAAAATCAGTGGCGGATTTAGGAATGTTAGTCAGTGGTGTCACTGATTAAAAACTGAAAAAAAATTACAAGATAGCTTATTTTTAAGTGTCATCAAAAAAATTTACACTATTCACTACTAGTGGCGGATCCTGAAACTTTTTTTTACGGGGGAAATTTTTATTTTTATAAAAATAAGATTAGAAAAAAATTACGTTTCACAATGTTAAGATATTGGAGACTGATATGTAAACAACCATTTTTATATGTAAACAATCAAATATGTTTTGAAATATTATACAGTACAACAGTGTATTAGTAGTTGTTAGGAGAGTTGCCGTAAAAAAAATTTGTTAGGAGATTTTATTAGAACAAATACACAAGAAACAAAAATAGTACCTGCAAAAATGTATTAGTAGTTGTTATAAAGTGTAAGTTAACTTGAAAGTAAATAAAAAATATAGTACTTATATTAATTTTTCTAAACAATAAATTTTTTGTCTCAAAAAAATTACTATGGGATGGAGTGAAGCGACCCATCCTAATCCATAAGGACGAATACAATAACATATGGTTACATCGCGAGGTATTTGACCTCTATATGATACATTTTACAAACATTGCATTCGTTTTAAAAGACGAACTTTCATTACATCAAAAGTTGACAGGCATGCATACTGTAGTGACCCGAACTTTTCCATGTTTATATATATTAATTGAGATTGATATTTACATGATTAAATGTTTCCAAAATGTTAAGCAATCAAACTTGTTAAGACTTGATTAATTGAAATATGTTTCATATAGACAATTGACCACCCAAGTTGACCGGTGATTCACGAACGTTAAAACTTGTAAAAACTATATAATGACATATATATGGATATATATATATAGTTAACATGATACTATGATAAGTAAACATATCATTAAGTATATTAACAATGAACTACATATGTAAAAACAAGACTACTAACTTAATGATTTTTAAACGAGACATATATGTAACGATTATCGTTGTAAAGACATTTAATGTATATATATCATATTAAGAGATATTCATACATGATAATATCATGATAATATAATAATTTAAAATCTCATTTGATATTATAAACATTGGGTTAACAACATTTAACAAGATCGTTAACCTAAAGATTTCAAAACAACACTTACATGTAACGACTAACGATGACTTAACGACTCAGTTAAAATGTATATACATGTAGTGTTTTAATATGTATTTATACACTTTTGAAAGACTTCAATACACTTATCAAAATACTTCTACTTAACAAAAATGCTTACAATTACATCCTCGTTCAGTTTCATCAACAATTCTACTCGTATGCACCCGTATTCGTACTCGTACAATACACAGCTTTTAGATGTATGTACTATTGGTATATACACTCCAATGATCAGCTCTTAGCAGCCCATGTGAGTCACCTAACACATGTGGGAACCATCATTTGGCAACTAGCATGAAATATCTCATAAAATTACAAAAATATGAGTAATCATTCATGACTTATTTACATGAAAACAAAATTACATATCCTTTATATCTAATCCATACACCAACGACCAAAAACACCTACAAACACTTTCATTCTTCAATTTTCTTCATCTAATTGATCACTCTCAAGTTCTATCTTCAAGTTCTAAGTGTTCTTCATATATTCTACAAGTTCTAGTTACATAAAATCAAGAATACTTTCAAGTTTGCTAGCACACTTCCAATCTTGTAAGGTGATCATCCAACCTCAAGAAATCTTTGTTTCTTACAGTAGGTTATCATTCTAATACAAGGTAATAATCATATTCAAACTTTGGTTCAATTTCTATAACTATAACAATCTTATTTCAAGTGATGATCTTACCTGAACTTGTTTTCGTGTCATGATTCTGCTTCAAGAACTTCGAGCCATCCAAGAATCCGTTGAAGCTAGATCCATTTTTCTCTTTTCCAGTAGGTTTATCCAAGGAACTTAAGGTAGTAATGATGTTCATAACATCATTCGATTCATAAATATAAAGCTATCTTATTCGAAGGTTTAAACTTGTAATCACTAGAACATAGTTTAGTTAATTCTAAACTTGTTCGCAAACAAAAGTTAATCCTTCTAACTTGACTTTTAAAATCAACTAAACACATGTTCTATATCTATATGATATGCTAACTTAATGATTTAAAATCTGGAAACACGAAAAACACCGTAAAACCGGATTTACGCCGTCGTAGTAACACCGCGGGCTGTTTTGGGTTAGTTAATTAAAAACTATGATAAACTTTGATTTAAAAGTTGTTATTCTGAGAAAATGATTTTTATTATGAACATGAAACTATATCCAAAAATTATGGTTAAACTCAAAGTGGAAGTATGTTTTCTAAAATGGTCATCTAGACGTCGTTCTTTCGACTGAAATGACTACCTTTACAAAAACGACTTGTAACTTATTTTTCTGACAATAAACCTATACTTTTTCTGTTTAGATTCATAAAATAGAGTTCAATATGAAACCATATCAATTTGATTCACTCAAAACGGATTTAAAATGAAGAAGTTATGGGTAAAACAAGATTGGATAATTTTTCTCATTTTAGCTACGTGAAAATTGGTAAAAAATCTATTCCAACCATAACTTAATCAACTTGTATTGTATATTATGTAATCTTGAGATACCATAGACACGTATACAATATTTCGACCTATCATGTCGACACATCTATATATATTTCGGAACAACCATAGACACTCTATATGTGAATGTTGGAGTTAGCTATACAGGGTTGAGGTTGATTCCAAAATATATATAGTTTGAGTTGTGATCAATACTGAGATACGTATACACTGGGTCGTGGATTGATTCAAGATAATATTTATCGATTTATTTCTGTACATCTAACTGTGGACAATTAGTTGTAGGTTACTAACTAGGACAGCTGACTTAATAAACTTAAAACATCAAAATATATTAAAAGTGTTGTAAATATATTTTGAACATACTTTGATATATACGTATATATTGTTATAGGTTCGTGAATCAACCAGTGGCCAAGTCTTACTTCCCGACGAAGTAAAAATCTGTGAAAGTGAGTTATAGTCCCACTTTTAAAATCTAATATTTTTGGGATGAGAATACATGCAGGTTTTATAAATGATTTACAAAATAGACACAAGTACGTGAAACTACATTCTATGGTTGAATTATCGAAATCGAATATGCCCCTTTTTATTAAGTCTGGCAATCTAAGAATTAGGGAACAGACACCCTAATTGACGCGAATCCTAAAGATAGATCTATTGGGCCTAACAAACCCCATCCAAAGTACCGGATGCTTTAGTACTTCGAAATTTATATCATATCCGAAGGGTGTCCCGGAATGATGGGGATATTCTTATATATGCATCTTGTTAATGTCGGTTACCAGGTGTTCACCATATGAATGATTTTTATCTCTATGTATGGGATGTGTATTGAAATATGAAATCTTGTGGTCTATTATTATGATTTGATATATATAGGTTAAACCTATAACTCACCAACATTTTTGTTGACGTTTTAAGCATGTTTATTCTCAGGTGATTATTAAGAGCTTCCGCTGTCGCATACTTAAATAAGGACGAGATTTGGAGTCCATGCTTATATGATATTGTGTAAAAACTACATTCAAGAAACTTATTTTGTTGTAACATATTTGTATTGTAAACCATTATGTAATGGTCGTGTGTAAACAGGATAATTTAGATTATCATTATTTGATAATCTACGTAAAGCTTTTTAAACCTTTATTGATGAAATAAAGGTTATGGTTTGTTTTAAAATGAATGCATTCTTTGAAAAACGTCTCATATAGAGGTCAAAACCTCGCAACGAAATCAATTAATATGGAACGTTTTTAATCAATAAGAACGGGACATTTCAGTTGGTATCCGAGCGTTGGTCTTAGAGAACCAGAATTTTGCATTAGTGTGTCTTATCGAGTTTGTTAGGATGCATTAGTGAGTCTGGACTTCGACCGTGTTTACTTGAAAAATGATTGCTTAACAAATTTTGTTGGAAACTATATATTTTTAACATGTGAATATTATGTGATATATTAATCTCTTAACGCGTTTGATATTATGTGATAGATGTCTACCTCTAGAACAAGTCCCATTGACTCACCTAATAATAATGAAGAGTCAAATGTAAATTGGAATGATTCGTGGACTGATTCACAAGTTCCCGAAGAGGAACCGGAAGAAGAGTCGGAACCGGAAGAAGAATCGGAACCGGAAGAAGAATCGAAACCGGATGAAGAAATAGAACCGGTGGGGGAAATAATAAAACGGTTAAGTAAAAGAAAATCCTCAACCAACCGACCAAGGTTAATTATGGTCAATGGTGTTTCCGCCAAGGAAGCAAAATATTGGGAGGATTACCAACTCTCCGATGAATCGGATTCCGACGAGAATTCCGATGATGTTATAGAAATTACCCCAACTGAATTTAAAAAGGCAAAAGAAAATAATAAGGGAAAGGGCATAAAAATAGAGAAATCTAATTCCAACCCCGATGAACTTTATATGTATCGTCAACCCCCGAAGTCCTTAAGTTGTAACAATGACCCGGGAACCTCTAAACCACCAGGTTTTTCTAAACCAATGTGGAAAACGACGGCTCGTATTAGGGGAACATCATATATCCCTAGAAACTTGGTAAAATGAACCAAAACCGAAGAAGAAGAAACAAGCGAGTCGGAATAAGATAGTTGTATTCGTGTGGTGTAATATATGTAATATATTGTACTTATGCTTTATGATATATGTAAAAATTGCTTGTATTAATAAGTATTTTTTTTATGAATCTAACTCTTGTCTATTTTACAGTATAAAAACACAAAATGGATAGACAACCCAATATTTTAAGAGACCTACCCGGAGACATGATTGATGAAATCTTGTCTAGAGTCGGTCAGAATTCTTTGGCACAACTATTTAAGGCGAGATCAGTTTGTAAGACATTCGAAGAACGTTCCAAGAATGCCTTGGTTTATAAAAGGCTTTCGTTCGAAAGATGGGGGATATCACATTGGGAAATCCATAAGTTACGATGTGTTTACTTTGACGCATATATTGCGGGGAACCCAAATGCTATTTTACGCAATGGGTTAAGAAATTATTTTGACTCAATATATTCGAATATTGGACTTCGTGATTTAGAAAAAGCGGCTAACATGCAACATAAAGAAGCATGTTATGCTTACGGATTAGTAATGTTCGCTTCTCACCAAAGTGAGAACAAGAACATCGGGCTACAACTATTAAACAAAACGTTCCCACAAGTGACGGAGTCGGTAATTGGGGTAAGAAATGAGGTTTTTAGATTGTTACGGGACTGTTGGACATTACGTAACCCTCGTCCCTTTGACAACGTTACAACACGTTGTCTTATCAACGGCCATAACAGTTATGTTCCACAAGACCAAGGATGGGAAGTGATCCTAGTAAAACCAGAATGCATGACTTGTTTCTGGACGTATGAATTACGTGTCTTTATTGCCTTTGCTGAACGACTTGTGTACTAGCTAGAATTATCTTCACAACCATCTTGTATCAAATTTATTGTGTGCTATATTTCATGCTATATGTAAAATAAGCGGTATTGTAAGTTTGTAAAATATTGTGTAAAAGTTTGAACGCGAAATATTATTATAATCAGTTTTTCATATAGAATTGTAGTAGTTGAATTGTATATTAGCTACTAAGTATGAACTTAACGGGTAGGTACTACCCGAATTTAAACTTATAAAACGCTAATATGAAGAAAAAGCTTTTATAAATGAGTTCATATTATGCTACGAAATACTATTAACTACTCTTAATATTCTGTATGATTAACTTGTTCCATTTGACTATTTTGAAGGAAATGGCACCGACTACTCGACACACCGTGAATATGAATGAAGAGGAATTCCGTACTTTTCTAGCTTCAAACATAGCCGCAGTACAGGCTGCGCTACATACCAACAATAACCTTGGATCTAGCAGTACAGGAAATCATGTAGGATGCACCTACAAAGAATTCACTGCCTGCAAACCTTTGGAATTTGATGGAACCGAAGGAACGATCGGATTGAAACGGTGGACCGAGAAGGTCGAATCGGTGTTTGCCATAAGTAAGTGTACTGAAGAGGACAAAGTGAAGTACGCTACGCATACCTTCACAGGTTCTGCGTTAACATGGTGGAATACCTATCTAGAGCAAGTGGGACAAGACGATGCGTACGCACTACCGTGGTCAGCATTCAAGCACTTGATGAACGAGAAGTACCGTCCCAGAACCTAGGTCAATAAGCTCAAGACAGAACTTAGAGGGTTACGAACCCAAGGATTTGATATTACCACGTACGAAAGACGATTCACAGAATTGTGCCTATTGTGTCCGGGAGCATTCGAAGATGAGGAAGAGAAGATCGACGCGTTTGTGAAAGGATTACATGAAAGAATCCAAGAAGATATAAGTTCGCACGAGCCCGCCTCCATACAACAGGCATGTAGAATGGCTCACAAACTAGTGAACCAGATTGAAGAAAGAATTAAAGAACAGACTGCTGAAGAGGCCAATGTGAAGCAAGTCAAAAGAAAGTGGGAGGAAAATGGTGATAAGAATCACCAATACAACAACAACAGCAATTACAACAATAATCGCAACAATTATCCCAACAATCGCAACATCAATCGCAACTACAACAAACGGCCCAACAACAACAACAACAACAACAACAACAACAACAACAACAACAGCAACTACAACAATCATCCCAACAACAATAATAACCGCAACAACAACAACAATCAGAAGCAGCTATGCCAAAGGTGTGAAAAGTATCACTCGGGGTTCTGCACTAAATTTTGCAACAAGTGTAAAAGAAATGGTCATAGCGCGGCGAAGTGTGAGGTCTACGGACCAGGGGTTAATAGAACGAAAGGAAAAAATGGTGTCGGAACGAGTAATGGCGAAGCAAGTAGTGTCGGAGCAAGTTATGCCAATGTAGTTTGTTATAAATGTGGAAAACCGGGCCACATTATAAGAAATTGTCCGAACCAGGAGAACACGAATGGACAAGGCCGCGGAAGAGTTTTCAATATTAATGCGGCAGAGGCACAGGAAGACCCGGAGCTTGTTACGGGTACGTTTCTTATTGACAATAAATCTGCTTACGTTTTATTTGATTCGAGTGCGGATAGAAGCTATATGAGTAGAGATTTTTGTGCTAAATTAAGTTGTCCATTGACGCCTTTGGATAGTAAATTTTTACTCGAATTAGCAAATGGTAAATTAATTTCAGCAGATAATATATGTCGGAATCGAGAAATTAAACTGGTTAGCGAAACATTTAAGATTGATTTGATACCAGTAGAGTTAGGGAGTTTTAATGTGATAATCGGTATGGACTGGTTGAAAGAAGTGAAAGCAGAGATCGTTTGTTACAAAAATGCAATTCGCATTATACGAGAAAAAGGAAAACCCTTAATGGTGTACGGAGAAAAGGGCAACACGAAGCTACATCTTATTAGTAATTTGAAGGCACAAAAACTAATAAGAAAAGGTTGCTATGCTGTTCTAGCACACGTCGAGAAAGTACAAACTGAAGAAAAGAGCATCAATGATGTTCCCATTGCAAAAGAATTTCCCGATGTATTTCCGAAAGAATTACCGGGATTACCCCCACATCGATCCGTTGAATTTCAAATTGATCTTGTACCAGGAGCTGCACCAATAGCTCGTGCTCCTTACAGACTCGCACCCAGCGAGATGAAAGAACTGCAAAGCCAATTACAAGAACTTTTAGAGCGTGGTTTCATTCGACCAAGCACATCACCGTGGGGAGCTCCTGTTTTGTTTGTCAAGAAGAAAGATGGTACATTCAGGTTATGTATCGACTACCGAGAGTTGAACAAACTTACCATCAAGAACCGCTACCCACTACCGAGAATCGACGACTTATTTGATCAACTACAAGGCTCGTCTGTTTATTCAAAGATTGACTTACGTTCCGGGTATCATCAAATGCGGGTGAAAGAAGATGATATTCCAAAGATTGCTTTCAGAACACGTTACGGTCATTACGAGTTTATGGTCATGCCGTTTGGTTTAACTAATGCACCAGCTGTGTTCATGGACCTTATGAACCGAGTGTGTGGACCATACCTTGACAAGTTTGTCATTGTTTTCATTGATGACATACTTATTTACTCAAAGAATGACCAAGAACACGGTGAACATTTGAGAAAGGTGTTAGAAGTATTGAGGAAGGAAGAATTGTACGCTAAGTTTTCAAAGTGTGCATTTTGGTTGGAAGAAGTTCAATTCCTCGGTCACATAGTGAACAAAGAAGGTATTAAGGTGGATCCGGCAAAGATAGAAACTGTTGAAAAGTGGGAAACCCCGAAAACTCCGAAACACATACGCCAGTTTTTAGGACTAGCTGGTTACTACAGAAGGTTCATCCAAGACTTTTCCAGAATAGCAAAACCCTTGACTGCATTAACGCATAAAGGGAATAAATTTGAATGGAATGATGAACAAGAGAAAGCGTTTCAGTTATTGAAGAAAAAGCTAACTACGGCACCTATATTGTCATTGCCTGAAGGGAATGATGATTTTGTGATTTATTGTGACGCATCAAAGCAAGGTCTCGATTGTGTATTAATGCAACGAACGAAGGTGATTGCTTATGCGTCTAGACAATTGAAGATTCACGAACAAAATTATACGACGCATGCTTTGGAATTAGGCGCGGTTATTTTTGCATTAAAGACTTGGAGGCACTACTTATATGGGGTCAAAAGTATTATATATACCGACCACAAAAGTCTTCAACACATATTTAATCAGAAACAACTGAATATGAGGCAGCGTAGGTGGATTGAATTATTGAATGATTACGACTTTGAGATTTGTTACCACCCGGGGAAGGCAAATGTGGTAGCCGATGCCTTGAGCAGGAAGGACAGAGAACCCATTCGAGTAAAATCTATGAATATAATGATTCATAATAACCTTACTACTCAAATAAAGGAGGCGCAACAAGGAGTTTTAAAAGAGGGAAATTTAAAGGATGAAATACCCAAATGATCGGAGAAGCATTTTAATATTCGGGAAGACGGAACCCGGAACCCGGTATAGGGCTGAAAGGATTTGGGTACCAAAATTTGGAGATATGAGAGAAATGGTACTTAGAGAAGCTCATAAAACCAGATACTCAATACATCCTGGAACGGGGAAGATGTACAAGGATCTCAAGAAATATTTTTGGTGGCCGGGTATGAAAGCCGATGTTGCTAAATACGTAGGAGAATGTTTGACGTGTTCTAAGGTCAAAGCTGAGCATCAGAAACCATCAGGTCTACTTCAACAACCCGAAATCCCGGAATGGAAATGGGAAAACATTACCATGGATTTCATCACTAAATTGCCAAGGACTGCAAGTGGTTTTGATACTATTTGGGTAATAGTTGATCGTCTCACCAAATCAGCACACTTCCTATTAATAAGAGAAGATGACAAGATGGAGAAGTTAGCACGACTGTATTTGAAGGAAGTCGTCTCCAGACATGGAATACCAATCTCTATTATCTCTGATAGGGATGGCAGATTTATTTCAAGATTCTGGCAGACATTACAGCAAGCATTAGGAACTCGTCTAGACATGAGTACTGCCTATCATCCACAAACTGATGGGCAGAGCGAAAGTACGATACAAACGCTTGAAGACATGCTACGAGCATGTGTTATTGATTTCGGAAACAGTTGGGATCGACATCTACCGTTAGCAGAATTTTCCTACAACAACAGCTACCATTCAAGCATTGAGATGGCGCCGTTTGAAGCACTTTATGGTAGAAAGTGCAGGTCTCCGATTTGTTGGAGTGAAGTGGGGGATAGACAGATTACGGGTCCGGAGATTATACAAGAAACTACCGAGAAGATCATCCAAATTCAACAACGGTTGAAAACCGCTCAAAGTCGACAAAAGAGCTACGCTGACATTAAAAGAAAAGATATAGAATTTGAAATTGGAGAGATGGTCATGCTTAAAGTTGCACCTTGGAAAGGCGTTGTTCGATTTGGTAAACGAGGGAAATTAAATCCAAGGTATATTGGACCATTCAAGATTATTAATCGTGTCGGACCAGTAGCTTACCGACTTGAGTTACCTCAACAACTCGCGGCTGTACATAACACTTTCCACGTCTCGAATTTAAAGAAATTTTTTGCTAAAGAAGATCTCACTATTCCGTTAGATGAAATCCAAATCAACGAAAAACTTCAATTCATCGAAGAACCCGTCGAAATAATGGATCGTGAGGTTAAAAGACTTAAGCAAAACAAGATACTGTCATAACCCGTCCTTAACCGTAAGAACGTGTTAGATAACGTATGATTTCATTGCGAGGTATTGACCTCTATATGCGACATTTTTAAAAGAAAAACTGCATATATTATACATTACAAACCATGATTCTTATTTTTGATACAAGCTTTGGACGAAATAAAGATGATTATCGTTTAGCGATAATCTTCGACTTACAAACTTTACAAATGATGATAACAACACGATTTCTAGCATATTTTACAACACAAGTTCTTGGATATGCAGTCTTATTTTTGACACAAATATGCGTACGCAAGATCCTGCTCAAATTCAACATAATGCAGCGGAAACTTCTAATTATCACCTGAGAATAAACATGTTTAAAACGTCAACATAAAGTTGGTGAGATATAGGTTTAGTGCCGGCAGCAATATATATATAGACCACAAGATTTCGTATATAAACAGTTTAATAAAAATATTCTAAGTGGTTGAGCACTTGGTAACCATACTTAACAATTAATCACGTCGCATATTCCCTTTAATATAAAATCTTACTACACTGTACCAAGTGTAGTCACGAAACGAAGTACTGTGCAACCGTTGAATACTGGTCGTCCAGTCCGGTTGGGGTTGTCAAGCCCGATAGATCTATCAACAGGATTCGCGTTTACAATACCGCTGTAAATATTAGTTACCAAGCTACAGGGAAGTATGCCAGTGGTACAACTCAACGTAGAATATATTTTTCAGTTACTTGTGTCCATAACGTAAAACATAAAATACATGTATTCTCATCCCGAAATATTTAGAGTTTAAAAGTGGGACTATATACTCACTGTTGTCTTGAAGATATATATAATTTGACTTGGTCTCCGGTTGATATCACGAACCTATCCATATATAATATATCAATACCTTTTCTTTTTAAACAAACGTCACATATATATACTTGTTATACTTTTAATACTTTGAATAATTCCTTAGTCCGTAGTTAGCAGTTCGTTGTTAGTAATTCAATTTTAATGGTTCATTTTTAGATGTTTAATATACCCGCAATGAAATAAATAAAACCCCCAACGAAATAAATAAAACCCCATCGTATATGTATTGGTCGAGATTAATCTTGACCCACGGTACCGGTGTTGTCAAATGACGTGTTGCGTACATAAAGTACCGGTGTTGTCAAATGACGTGTTGCGTACAATCATGGGATCTTATGATTAATCTTCTCGTGTTGTTTACGGGTGATCCTGAACCATATAAAATTGAATTATAAGTACATATATATAAAATATCATGTTATCTTAGAAAGATGTGATTTTATTTAATTTTTCCCAATTAATCCCGAAGTTAAACTAGTCTTGGATAACCAATTTTGTTTCGGTCATAGTTTCTTCGTTACAACTCCGTTTTCGTTGATTCAACTTGCCATCTCCTTGGATCGAGTCCCTCTTTAAGACTATGAACTGTAAATACCTTAGTTTGTATTCAAAATCACACGGCATAGGTGAAACTTTAGTGAAACTTATGAAGTTAAACATTTTCCTTTATGTAAACAACCTTAAATGGTTATTTTTCTAAAAATACTTATACTTTGAATTAAATCATGAAATTTTTATGTGTTATCATATTCATAGTAAAAATCATTTTTCCAGAACATAAACCTCCAATTCAAAGTTTAAGATGGTTTTTAATTATCCAACCCAAAACAGTCCCCGGTGACACTCCGACGTCGTAAAAACAGTTTTTAAGATATTCTTTGAAAAACCAAGTTATACCTTGTTAAATTAGCATATATTTAAGTTATATTACAGGTCTTGAAGTATTTTAAAAGTTAAGTTAGAAGGATCTATTTAGTTTGCAAACAAGTTTGAAAACTTTCAAACTATGTTCTTGTTGTTAAAATTGTATACCACAAAATATGATAGCTATATATATATGAATCGAATAAGGTTATAAACATAGATTCTACCTCAAGTTCCTTGGACAAGGTTGCTGTAAAAGAGGAGTAAAAACCTAGAACCAAAAGGGTGATGGAATTGGATGAAAGATTGGAAGTAAGTTTGTGTTCTTGGAAGGATTTCTTGAAGTGTTTTTGTATGGTTTTCTTATGGTGTTTAAGTAAGGTTTTTGAAGCTAATTCATGGGGAAAATGCTTGGAGATGATCAATTATGATGTTAAGAGTATTTTAAGAGAGAAATGGAAGTGTAAGTATGAGAAAATGGGGTGAAGAAATGGTGTGCATGCATAAAAACGTTTTTAGGTTATAAAGGAAAAAAAAGATACCTAACTTTGTTTTCTTGCTAAATAATTCATGCTACTTGACAAATGGTTGGTTCCACATGTTTCTTAATCATTTAAGGCTGCTAAGGAGCAGATTTTTATTGGTATATACCAATAGTAAATACATCTAGAAGCTGCGTATGATATGGGTACATATACCCTAGGTATACGTATAGAAATCTTTGAGAAAACGGAACGAGGATTCAAATATAGCTATCTTTTGTAAATACACTTATATTGTTTTATGTATTTAAGTTATTAAAAGTGATTAAATACATTACTTATACGATATATGTATAAACATTATAAGTCATAAGTATTAATGTCAAATAACGTTACGTATGGTTATCGTTTTGAAAACTTAAGTTAGTAGTTTCAAAATATACTTATAACTTATTGTTATTAATACAAAATGAGGTATTAAAACATTCTTAGATCATGTTAAATATGTATATATACATATATATACACAAACGTATAATTATCATATATTGTATAGTTCGTGATATCATCGGTCAAACTAGACGGTCAAACGTTGTGTAAATCTCTTTTCGAAAACATAAGTCTCAACAATTTGGATTGCTTATCATGTTGGTAAGGTTTAATTTATGTAAATATTAATCTTATAAGTATAGAACGATCGAAAAAGTGCGGGTCATTACAGTACCTACCCGTTAAATAAATTTCGTCCCGAAATTTTAAAATTGTACCTATTTTGCGTCATCGGGAAACAAGTGTGGATACTTTTGTTTCATTTGATCCTCTCGTTCCCAAGTAAACTCAGGACCTCTTCGAGCATTCCAACGAACCTTAACGATCGGTATGTTGCTCTGCTTGAGCCGTTTAACTTCACGATCCAGGATTTCGATTGGTTCTTCGATGAATTGTAGTTTCTCGTCGACATGGATTTCTTCAAGAGGAATGGTGAGGTCTTCCTTTGCAAGACACTTCTTAAGGTTTGAGACGTGAAAAGTATTATGTACTCCGGCGAGTTGTTGCGGTAACTCGAGTCGATAAGCTACCGGTCCAATGCGTTCGATGATCTTGAACGGGCCTACGTACCTTGGGTTCAGTTTACCCCTTTTGCCAAAACGTATTACACCTTTCCATGGTGATACCTTTAACATAACCATGTCACCGATCTGAAACTCTAATGGTTTCCTTCGAACATCAGCGTAGCTCTTTTGGCGACTACGGGCTGTTCTCAATCTCTCCTTAATTTGTACTATCTTTTCAGTAGTTTCATGTATGATCTCGGGACCAGTTAATTGTCGATCTCCTACTTCATTCCAACAGATAGGAGATCTACACTTCCTCCCATACAGTGCTTCGAATGGCGCAGCTTTAATGCTCGCATGATAACTATTATTATACGAGAATTCTGCTAATGGTAGATATTTATCCCATCCGTTTCCAAAATCGATCACACATGCCCTGAGCATGTCTTCAAGAGTCTGAATCGTTCTTTCACTCTGCCCGTCGGTTTGCGGATGATACGCGGTACTCATATCCAAACGAGTTCCTAGGGCCTCCTGTAGTGATTGCCAGAACTTTGATGTAAATCTACTATCACGATCGGATATAATGGAAATAGGTATTCCATGCCTTGAAACAACTTCCTTTATATACAATCGTAATAGTTTCTCCATTCGATCCGTTTCCTTTATAGGCAAGAAGTGTGCAGACTTGGTGAGACGATCAACAATCACCCAAATGGTGTCGTATCCCCAGGCAGTCTTTGGTAACTTCGTGATGAAATCCATGGTAATACCATCCCATTTCCATTCTGGGATTTCTGGTTGTTGAAGTAACCCTGACGGCTTCTGGTGTTCAGCTTTGACTTTAGAACAAGTTAAACATTCCCCAACATATGTTGCAACGTCTGTCTTTAAATTAGGCCACCAATAATGTGTCTTAAGATCTTGGTACATCTTTCCAACTCCAGGATGTATCGAGTATCTTGTCTTATGTGCCTCATTTAATATCAACTTCCTTAATCCACCCAACTTCGGTACCCAAATACGATTTGCAAAATATCGAATTCCATCTTCCCGCATAACGAGTTGCTTCTCATACTTCTTCATTATTTCATTTCCTATATTTTCTTTAGTAAGTGCTTCTCGTTGAACTTCTTTGATTTGTGAGTTGAGATTCATGCGAATTTTTATGTTCATCGCTCGTACTCGAATTGGTTCTCGTTCCTTTCTGCTTAAAGCATCGGCCACCACGTTCGCCTTCCCGGGATGATAACGAATTTCACAATCATAGTCGTTTATTAACTCGACCCACCTACGTTGTCGCATGTTCAGCTGTTTCTGATCAAAAATATGTTGAAGGCTTTTATGATCAGTAAACACAGTGCATTTAACCCCATACAAGTAGTGTCTCCATATCTTCAATGCAAACACGACTGCTCCCAGTTCTAGATCATGCGTCGTATAATTCCGCTCGTGAATCTTCAATTGTCGGGATGCGTATGCAATAACTTTCTTTCGTTGCATAAGAACGCAACCAAAACCTTGTCGCGAAGCGTCACAATATATTTCAAAATCATCGTTCCCTTCTGGTAACGATAAAATAGGCGCCGTAGTTAACTTCTTCTTTAGTAATTGAAATGCACTCTCCTGCTCAGAAGTCCATTCATATTTCTTCCCTTTTTGCGTTAACGCTGTCAACGGCTTAGCTATTCGGGAAAAATCTTGAATAAACCTTCTATAATAACCGGCTAAACCCAAAAATTGGCGTATCTGCGTTGGTGTCTTAGGAGTCTCCCATTTTTCAATGGCTTCAATTTTTGCTGGATCAACCTGAATTCCTTTGCTACTAACAACGTGGCCAAGAAATTGCACTTCTTTCAACCAGAAAGCACATTTAGAAAATTTAGCATATAGCTGTTCTTTTCTCAACAACTCTAATATCAACCTTAAATGCTGCTCATGCTCTTGCTCACTCTTGGAATAGATAAGAATATCATCAATGAAAACGATAACAAACTTATCTAAATATGGACTACAAACTCGATTCATGAGGTCCATGAATACAGCTGGCGCATTTGTCAACCCAAACGGCATGACCAAAAATTCGTAATGACCGTAACGTGTCCGAAAAGCAGTTTTCGGTATATCTTCTTCTTTGACGCGTAATTGATGATAGCCTGATCTTAGGTCAATTTTCGAATAAACACATGATCCTTGGAGTTGATCAAATAAGTCGTCAATTCTCGGTAGTGGATACCGATTTTTGATAGTTAACTTATTTAATTCACGATAATCTATACACATTCGAAAAGATCCATCTTTCTTCTTGACGAATAAAATTGGAGCTCCCCACGGTGAAGTACTTGGTCGTATGAATCCACGATCCAGTAATTCTTTTAACTGACTCTGAAGTTCTTTTAACTCGGACGGTGCAAGTCTATATGGAGCACGGGCAACTGGTGCAGCTCCTGGTACTAAATCTATTTGAAATTCTACAGATCTAAATGGAGGTAGTCCCGGCAACTCTTCCGGAAAAACTTCAGGAAAATCTCTTGCCACAGGCACGTCGTTGATGCACTTCTCTTTTTCTTTCTTTTCGACTTTATTAACATGTGCTAGAATAGCATAACATCCCTTTTCTAAACACTTCTTGGCTTTCAAACAGCTAATGAGTTTTAGCTTTGAGTTACCCTTCTCTCCATAAATCATTACTGGCGTTTTATCCTTACGAGGAATGCGAATTGCCTTCTTGGCGCACAAAACTTCAGCTCCTATTTTGGACATCCAGTCCATGCCGACTATTACATCAAAACTTCCTAATTCTACGGGTATCAAGTCAATTTTAAACGTTTCTCCGGCTAAATTTATTTTACAATCACGGCAAATTTTATCGGCTTTAATTAGTTTACCATTAGCTAACTCAATCATGTACTTAGCATCGAGAGGTAATGATGAACAATTCAATTTAGCGTGAAAGTCTCTACACACGTAACTTCTATCAGCACCAGTATCAAATATAATAGATGCGGATAAGTTATTAATGGTAAACGTACCCGTAACAAGCTCTGGGTCTTCACATGCCTCTTTAGCATTAATAACAAATGCTCTTCCACGTGCAGGTCCGATATTCTTCTCTGGATTCGGGCACTGGCTCTTATAGTGACCTTGTTTTCCACACCCAAAACAAGTAATGGTAGCCAAAGCAGTTCTATTTGCATTGGTGGCAGGAGTCTTGGTACCATTTGTATTTGTAACGAGGGCCCTACAATCTTCAGCAAGATGACCCTTTCGATTACATTTGTTGCATACCACATTACAGTAGCCAGAGTGATGTTTGTGGCATCGGTTACATAAAGGATTTTGTCCTTTGTAACCAAAGCTTAAACCACTACCCGCACCTTGCGTGATTTCTTGTTTCTTAAAAGATTGTTGTTGGTTACCTCGATCATAATTTCCATTCCACTTTCTTTTGTTACCTGATACCTTCACATCAGTATTGGATACTTTCTTATCCATGATGACCTGATCCATTAGCTCGTTTGCCATGGTTATAGCTTCATGAATTGTCTTAGGTTTCGATGCTGTAACATTTGCCTTGACCTTTTTGGGCAAACCATCTTTGTACATTTCAATCTTCCGTTCTTCGGTTGGGACCAATTCAGGACATAGCAAAACTAATTCCATGAATCGCTGATTATAGTTGGTGATTTCAGTACCAACAACCTTCAGGCTTCGTAATTCATCTTCCAACTTCCTAACCTCGTTCCTTGGACAATACTCGTTGATTAACATTGTTTTGAATTCTTCCCAAGGAGTATCATAAGCTACATCTCCTCCTACAGCCTTCACATAATTTTTCCACCACGTGAGTGCACTATCTTGTAAAGTGCACGATGCATACTTGGTCATGTCCTTTTCAACACAACCACTTATTTTAAACACAGTCTCCATCTTTTCTATCCACCTGGTTAAACCGATCGGTCCTTCTGTTCCACTGAATGATGAGGGCTTGCAAGCTTGAAAAGTTTTGTAAGTGCACCCCACACGAGGATTTGGGTTAACTGCAGCACCTCTTGCAGCCTCGACCCATAACATTCTGTCGTTCACTCGCTGATTGATGAGTTCCTGGATTTCTTGTTCCGTCATTCGGTTCAATCGCGCCATATTCTTCTATAAGAATGAAAAGAAAATAATTATTCACATGGAATATTATAGATGTAGTGTATATTTACAGTACATTATAGCTTATTAATTATATGAACCAGGTATTATTATAAAAGCCTTTTCTTCTTATTAGCGTTTTATAATTATATCTAGGGTAGTACCTACCCGTTAATGTCCATACTTAATAGCTTAGTACAGAATCAATTACTACCATCTAAATAATACTTAACCATGGAAAATTATTGCATTTCACACTTCACTATTTTACATATGCTTATCTTACATCGAACATTAAGCAAACCACACTAATAATATTATACAAAACATTATATGATCCCATGGTTTAATACGGCAGCGCATCGTTTGGTCTATTTTCTAGGACGTTTAGGTTCAAAGAATCGCTTAACGCTTATCCTGGCTGTCTGCCTATATTTTGGCTGTGGGACTGAAGAACTGGATGCCGGGATAGAATGAATAGGAATAGCGGGAATAGGGGTGGTAGTGTCTAGTGGAGTTGATGCCACATCATCCTTATTAAACTCAGGATTTGAATTTTCTAATTCATTAGCCTTTCGTTTCTTTCCTAGTTCGAACTCTTCTTTTGTAATTTCCTGTATTTCTTCCTCGGGTTCACTTTCCTCCTCGGGTTCACTTTCCTCCTCGGGTTCACTTTCCTCCTCGGGTTCACTTTCCTCCTCGGGTTCACTTTCCGGGTTCTCTATAGTCGGTTCATCCGGAATTTGTGAGTCTTCCCCAAAGATATTATTTTCGTCATCGGATAGGTTAATGACTGGAACACCATCTAAAGATTCTGGTTCGGAGTCGCTGAATGTGATAACAAGTTTTGAGCCCGACATCTATCACACAACAACTAACCCATTAGTACTACATAATATTTACATATAAATTTTAACCAACAATGATAAGCAATGGTTTTTAAATCAGACCCGGTCAAAGTCCAGACTTACTAATGTATCCTAACGACTTATCAGTTAGACACACTAATGCAAACCTGGTTCGCTAAGACCACCGCTCTGATACCACATGTCATAACCCGTCCTTAACCGTAAGAACGTGTTAGATAACGTATGATTTCATTGCGAGGTATTGACCTCTATATGCGACATTTTTAAAAGAAAAACTGCATATATTATACATTACAAACCATGATTCTTATTTTTGATACAAGCTTTGGACGAAATAAAGATGATTATCGTTTAGCGATAATCTTCGACTTACAAACTTTACAAATGATGATAACAACACGATTTCTAGCATATTTTACAACACAAGTTCTTGGATATGCAGTCTTATTTTTGACACAAATATGCGTACGCAAGATCCTGCTCAAATTCAACATAATGCAGCGGAAACTTCTAATTATCACCTGAGAATAAACATGTTTAAAACGTCAACATAAAGTTGGTGAGATATAGGTTTAGTGCCGGCAGCAATATATATATAGACCACAAGATTTCGTATATAAACAGTTTAATAAAAATATTCTAAGTGGTTGAGCACTTGGTAACCATACTTAACAATTAATCACGTCGCATATTCCCTTTAATATAAAATCTTACTACACTGTACCAAGTGTAGTCACGAAACGAAGTACTGTGCAACCGTTGAATACTGGTCGTCCAGTCCGGTTGGGGTTGTCAAGCCCGATAGATCTATCAACAGGATTCGCGTTTACAATACCGCTGTAAATATTAGTTACCAAGCTACAGGGAAGTATGCCAGTGGTACAACTCAACGTAGAATATATTTTTCAGTTACTTGTGTCCATAACGTAAAACATAAAATACATGTATTCTCATCCCGAAATATTTAGAGTTTAAAAGTGGGACTATATACTCACTGTTGTCTTGAAGATATATATAATTTGACTTGGTCTCCGGTTGATATCACGAACCTATCCATATATAATATATCAATACCTTTTCTTTTTAAACAAACGTCACATATATATACTTGTTATACTTTTAATACTTTGAATAATTCCTTAGTCCGTAGTTAGCAGTTCGTTGTTAGTAATTCAATTTTAATGGTTCATTTTTAGATGTTTAATATACCCGCAATGAAATAAATAAAACCCCCAACGAAATAAATAAAACCCCATCGTATATGTATTGGTCGAGATTAATCTTGACCCACGGTACCGGTGTTGTCAAATGACGTGTTGCGTACATAAAGTACCGGTGTTGTCAAATGACGTGTTGCGTACAATCATGGGATCTTATGATTAATCTTCTCGTGTTGTTTACGGGTGATCCTGAACCATATAAAATTGAATTATAAGTACATATATATAAAATATCATGTTATCTTAGAAAGATGTGATTTTATTTAATTTTTCCCAATTAATCCCGAAGTTAAACTAGTCTTGGATAACCAATTTTGTTTCGGTCATAGTTTCTTCGTTACAACTCCGTTTTCGTTGATTCAACTTGCCATCTCCTTGGATCGAGTCCCTCTTTAAGACTATGAACTGTAAATACCTTAGTTTGTATTCAAAATCACACGGCATAGGTGAAACTTTAGTGAAACTTATGAAGTTAAACATTTTCCTTTATGTAAACAACCTTAAATGGTTATTTTTCTAAAAATACTTATACTTTGAATTAAATCATGAAATTTTTATGTGTTATCATATTCATAGTAAAAATCATTTTTCCAGAACATAAACCTCCAATTCAAAGTTTAAGATGGTTTTTAATTATCCAACCCAAAACAGTCCCCGGTGACACTCCGACGTCGTAAAAACAGTTTTTAAGATATTCTTTGAAAAACCAAGTTATACCTTGTTAAATTAGCATATATTTAAGTTATATTACAGGTCTTGAAGTATTTTAAAAGTTAAGTTAGAAGGATCTATTTAGTTTGCAAACAAGTTTGAAAACTTTCAAACTATGTTCTTGTTGTTAAAATTGTATACCACAAAATATGATAGCTATATATATATGAATCGAATAAGGTTATAAACATAGATTCTACCTCAAGTTCCTTGGACAAGGTTGCTGTAAAAGAGGAGTAAAAACCTAGAACCAAAAGGGTGATGGAATTGGATGAAAGATTGGAAGTAAGTTTGTGTTCTTGGAAGGATTTCTTGAAGTGTTTTTGTATGGTTTTCTTATGGTGTTTAAGTAAGGTTTTTGAAGCTAATTCATGGGGAAAATGCTTGGAGATGATCAATTATGATGTTAAGAGTATTTTAAGAGAGAAATGGAAGTGTAAGTATGAGAAAATGGGGTGAAGAAATGGTGTGCATGCATAAAAACGTTTTTAGGTTATAAAGGAAAAAAAAGATACCTAACTTTGTTTTCTTGCTAAATAATTCATGCTACTTGACAAATGGTTGGTTCCACATGTTTCTTAATCATTTAAAGCTGCTAAGGAGCAGATTTTTATTGGTATATACCAATAGTAAATACATCTAGAAGCTGCGTATGATACGGGTACATATACCCTAGGTATACGTATAGAAATCTTTGAGAAAACGGAACGAGGATTCAAATATAGCTATCTTTTGTAAATACACTTATATTGTTTTATGTATTTAAGTTATTAAAAGTGATTAAATACATTACTTATACGATATATGTATAAACATTATAAGTCATAAGTATTAATGTCAAATAACGTTACGTATGGTTATCGTTTTGAAAACTTAAGTTAGTAGTTTCAAAATATACTTATAACTTATTGTTATTAATACAAAATGAGGTATTAAAACATTCTTAGATCATGTTAAATATGTATATATACATATATATACACAAACGTATAATTATCATATATTGTATAGTTCGTGATATCATCGGTCAAACTAGACGGTCAAACGTTGTGTAAATCTCTTTTCGAAAACATAAGTCTCAACAATTTGGATTGCTTATCATGTTGGTAAGGTTTAATTTATGTAAATATTAATCTTATAAGTATAGAACGATCGAAAAAGTGCGGGTCATTACAGATACCAATTGTTAAGATTCGATGGAATGCTCGTAGAGGACCCGAGTTCACCTGGGAGCGTGAAGATCAGAAGAAGAAGAAATACCCGCATCTATTTCTAGAAGATTCGTCAACACCTTCAACAGCTTAAAATTTCGGGACGAAATTTATTTAACGGGTAGGTACTGTAGTGACCCGAACTTTTCCATGTTTATATATATTAATTGAGATTGATATTTACATGATTAAATGTTTCCAAAATGTTAAGCAATCAAAGTTGTTAAGACTTGATTAATTGAAATATGTTTCATATAGACAATTGACCACCCAAGTTGACCGGTGATTCACGAACGTTAAAACTTGTAAAAACTATATGATGACATATATATGGATATATATATAGTTAACATGATACTATGATAAGTAAAAATATCATTAAGTATATTAACAATGAACTACATATGTAAAAACAAGACTACTAACTTAATGATTTTTAAACGAGACATATATGTAACGATTATCGTTGTAAAGACATTTAATGTATATATATCATATTAAGAGATATTCATACATGATAATATCATGATAATATAATAATTTAAAATCTCATTTGATATTATAAACATTGGGTTAACAACATTTAACAAGATCGTTAACCTAAAGGTTTCAAAACAACACTTACATGTAACGACTAACGATGACTTAACGACTCAGTTAAAATGTATATACATGTAGTGTTTTAATATGTATTTATACACTTTTGAAAGACTTCAATACACTTATCAAAATACTTCTACTTACCAAAAATGCTTACAATTACATCCTCGTTCAGTTTCATCAACAATTCTACTCGTATGCACGCGTATTCGTACTCGTACAATACACAGCTTTTAGATGTATGTACTATTGGTATACACACTCCAATGATCAGATCTTAGCAGCCCATGTGAGTCACCTAACACATGTGGGAACCATCATTTGGCAACTAGCATGAAATATCTCATAAAATTACAAAAATATGAGTAATCATTCATGACTTATTTACATGAAAACAAAATTACATATCCTTTATATCTAATCCATACACCAACGACCAAAAACACCTACAAACACTTTCATTCTTCAATTTTCTTCATCTAATTGATCTCTCTCAAGTTCTATCTTCAAGTTCTAAGTGTTCTTCATATATTCTACAAGTTCTAGTTACATAAAATCAAGAATACTTTCAAGTTTGCTAGCACACTTCCAATCTTGTAAGGTGATCATCCAACCTCAAGAAATCTTTGTTTCTTACAGTAGGTTATCATTCTAATACAAGGTAATAATCATATTCAAACTTTGGTTCAATTTCTATAACTATAACAATCTTATTTCAAGTGATGATCTTACTTGAACTTGTTTTCGTGTCATGATTCTGCTTCAAGAACTTCGAGCCATCCAAGAATCCGTTGAAGCTAGATCCATTTTTCTCTTTTCCAGTAGGTTTATCCAAGGAACTTAAGGTAGTAATGATGTTCATAACATCATTCGATTCATACATATAAAGCTATCTTATTCGAAGGTTTAAACTTGTAATCACTAGAACATAGTTTAGTTAATTCTAAACTTGTTCGCAAACAAAAGTTAATCCTTCTAACTTGACTTTTAAAATCAACTAAACACATGTTCTATATCTATATGATATGCTAACTTAATTATTTAAAACCTGGAAACACGAAAAACACCGTAAAACCGGATTTACGCCGTCGTAGTAACACCGCGGGCTGTTTTGGGTTAGTTAATTAAAAACTATGATAAAATTTGATTTAAAAGTTGTTATTCTGAGAAAATGATTTTTATTATGAACATGAAACTATATCCAAAAATTATGGTTAAACTCAAAGTGGAAGTATGTTTTCTAAAATGGTCATCTAGACGTCGTTCTTTCGACTGAAATGACTACCTTTACAAAAACGACTTGTAACTTATTTTACCGACAATAAACCTATACATTTTCTGTTTAGATTCATATAATAGAGTTCAATATGAAACCATAGCAATTTGATTCAATCAAAACGGATTTAAAATGAAGAAGTTATGGGTAAAACAAGATTGGATAATTTTTCTCATTTTAGCTACGTGAAAATTGGTAAAAAATCTATTCCAACCATAACTTAATCAACTTGTATTATATATTATGTAATCTTGAGATACCATAGACACGTATACAATGTTTCGACCTATCATGTCGACACATCTATATATATTTCGGAACAACCATAGACACTCTATATGTGAATGTTGGAGTTAGCTATACAGGGTTGAGGTTGATTCCAAAATATATATAGTTTGAGTTGTGATCAATACTGAGATACGTATACACTGGGTCGTGGATTGATTCAAGATAATATTTATCTATTTATTTCTGTACATCTAACTGTGGACAACTAGTTGTAGGTTACTAACGAGGACAGCTGACTTAATAAACTTAAAACATCAAAATATATTAAAAGTTTTGTAAATATATTTTGAACATACTTTGATATATACATATATATTGTTATAGGTTCGTGAATCAACCAGTGGCCAAGTCTTACTTCCCGACGAAGTAAAAAATCTGTGAAAGTGAGTTATAGTCCCACTTTTAAAATCTAATATTTTTGGGATGAGAATACATGCAGGTTTTATAAATGATTTACAAAATAGACGCAAGTACGTGAAACTACATTCTATGGTTGAATTATCGAAATTGAATATGCCCCTTTTTATTAAGTCTGGTAATCTAAGAATTACGGAACATACACCCTAATTGACGCGAATCCTAAAGATAGATCTATTGGGCCTAACAAACCCCATCCAAAGTACCGGATGCTTTAGTACTTCGAAATTTATATCATATCCGAAGGTTGTCCCGGAATGATGGGGATATTCTTATATATGCATCTTGTTAATGTCGGTTACCAGGTGTTCACCATATGAATGATTTTTATCTCTATGTATGGGATGTGTATTGAAATATGAAATCTTGTGGTCTATTATTATGATTTGATATATATAGGTTAAACCTATAACTCACCAACATTTTTGTTGACGTTTTAAGCATGTTTATTCTCAGGTGATTATTAAGAGCTTCCGCTGTCGCATACTTAAATAAGGACGAGATTTGGAGTCTATGCTTATATGATATTGTGTAAAAACTGCATTCAAGAAACTTATTTTGTTGTAACATATTTGTATTGTAAACCATTATGTAATGGTCATGTGTAAACAGAATATTTTAGATTATCATTATTTGATAATCTACGTAAAGCTTTTTAAACCTTTATTGATGAAATAAAGGTTATGGTTTGTTTTAAAATGAATGCAGTCTTTGAAAAACGTCTCATATAGAGGTCAAAACCTCGGAACGAAATCAATTAATATGGAACGTTTTTAATCAATAAGAACGGGACATTTCACATACCATTTCATAATGTCCAAACTATAAATGACCTAATTTGTCATTTAGTTAATAATAATCTTTATTGAACTCAACGACTTGAATGCAACGTCTTTTGAAATATGTCATGAATGACTCCAAGTAATATCTTTAAAATGAGCAAATGCACAGCGGAAGATTTCTTTATTACCTGAGAATAAACCTGCTTAAAAGTGTCAACCAAATGGTTGGTGAGTTCATTAGTTTATCGTAATCAATCATTTTCATAATTTTAATAGACTACAAGATTCTCATTTTTCATAAATATCATTACACTCGTAAGTGTATAAAATCCATTCGTATGATGAACACCTGGTAACCGACATTAACTTTAATGCATATAGAATATCCCCTGCATACTCGCAAGTATGCCATATACTGGCAATCGCAATCACCATTTAAATCGAAGTACTAAAGTCGTTCAATTTCTCTAACTGGGGCTGGTCAGTGCCCGTAGATCTACCTTTAGGATTCGCGTCAATTAGGGGCAATTTCCCTAATTCTTAGGTTACCAAGTTAAAGGGGCAATATTCGGTATAGTAATCCAACCATAGAATGTAGTTTCAAGTACTTGTGTCTATTTCGTCAAACATTTATAAAAGCAGTGCATGTATTCTCAGTCCCAAAATATATATATTGCAAAAGCATTTAAAAAGGGAGCAAATGAAACTCACAATACTGTATCTTGTAGTAAAAATACATGTGACGGCATTGAACAAGTGTAAGATTGGCCTCAGATTCACGAACCTATATTAAGTATATATATTTATATGTTGGTCAATATCTGTCTAGCAATTTAGGTCAAGTCGTAGTGTATCACAATCCTAATGCTCGAGACCGATATGCAAAAGTCTACGAAAGTTAATTTGACTCAAAATGACTTCCAAAATCTATACATGTTTATTATATAACTTAAATATAGTCGTTTTATATAATTAAATATATTTATCAGATTTTTATTAAAGTAGATAATACAATTCTTTTATTAATCAATAAAATTTATATTAAAACTTATATATGATAAAAATATACTTTTATATATTTTACGTAATAAAGTTTATAAAGTTCACTTAATATCATAAAAATATAGTGGTATGTATTATTATATTACGTGTGGTAAAAATATCTTTGTATCACATATTTATTTGATAAGATAATATTGATAATAATAATAAATAAAAGTTGTATTATTTTATTATAATAATAATTATTATTATTCCTACTAATAATAATAACAATATTTATATTTACTAATGATGATAACAATTATGATGAAATGATAATTCTAATCATGATAATTTTACTAATAACGATACTTTTTAATAATAATATTCTTATATAATAATAATAATTGTAAAAATGATAATTTTTAATAATAATACTAAAATGATAATAATAATGATATTTATAATAAAAATGATAATTTTAGTGAAAATGATAGTTTTAATATTAATGATACTTTTAATAATAATAATAATAATAATGAAAACGATATTTTTATCTAAATCAATATCATACAATATTTTAATTTCATCATAATACTTATACTCGTTATTTCCTAATCGATTTGTTTAATAACTTTTAGTCCTCTTTTATATCGCATAATGATAATAATAGTAATCATAATAATTAGATGATACTAATATTAGTTTTAATGATAATGATACTAATAATAATAAATATTATAATAATATTACCGATAATACTAATAACTATTTTAATGATAATGATAATAATAATAATAATAATATTAATAATAATCTTAATGATAATAACGATAGTAATACTAATTAAAATGACAATTTTTAATGATAATACTTATATTAATAACGATAGTGATAATAATAATAATAATAATAATAATAATAATAATAATAATAATAATAATAATAATTATTATTATTATTATTATTATTATTATTATCATTATTATTATTATTATTATTATTATTATTATTAGATAATCATAACTACGATAATAAAGACGATAATAATAACAATAATCATTTTTGATAATAATATTAAAATCATAGATAATTCAATTGACTATATCTTTTAATCCGTTCATCGAAACTATACGCTTTCTAAATGAAAAGTTATTAATTTTTCGCCAGCTTTCCAACGACATGCATATTATATACCTTATCCTAGCAGCATATGTATTAAATTCGTGATTTATCATAAACTATTTAACGACAATATTAAGCATACAAGCATGCATAATCCTATATACTCGAGCACTAGTCAGGGATACACTATTAATATATAAAAGATAAGATATGAATGCTCACGTATCAATATTGTGATTCAATATTGCAGGAAAGTACTAGACGCGACGGAGATGATAAACACTAGATTGACCTCACGAGCGTACCCACAAACGTTACCCATAACCTCCATAGCTGTAACCCATAATTTCCTTAGCTCTATCCCGGTCGAAAACCCGTTTTGAAAATAACTCGCTCATGACCTCGTCGTAGTATTTTATGTATATTCTAATAATAATAATACTAATATTAATATAATATATTAATAATAATAATCTTTAATAATTATAATAATAAATTAAATAAATATTACGGAGTACATTAAGATAGAGAGATTGATAGCTTGTGAATTGAAACCAAAACACGTTCGAGCTTTATAGAAAATTTCTGGGATCCACTGCTTTGCAATCGTGAAGTTTTTGTGGGTAACTGCTCCGCAATCGCGGAGCCACCTTTTACAGCTCACCAATTTTTGTTTTAATCCGCCGACGGTTTATTTATATATATTTATATATATTTAATCTTTATATTTATAAAAATATTATATTATATTCTCGCGCATAGTTGACTTGTTATTTTAGTTCCGATGACTTGTACGTTGACACTCGACTTATGTCCCGGTTCCGATTTTTCGAATGTCCTTTCGTACGCTGAGAAAACTTGTACTTTACGTTTCGCGACATGTACCTTTATCAATGATTAGGCTTATTCGCCAATAAAATATATTCCATGAAATGTAGCTTATACATTTGAGTGTTTTGGTCATTTGCTTCTTTAAAACAACGTTTTAATATATATATATATATATATATATATATATATATATATATATATATATATATATATATATATATATATATATATATATATATATATATATATATATAATATTATTTTAAATCCAAACGTTTTATGACTAAATTAAATATTATATTTTATCACTTTGTAAAATATATATATATTTTCAGTTAGAAATATAAATTTATACATATTATATATTTGAAATATTTATTTAATAATTTTTAAAAAAAAAACTAATTATACTTCAAAGATCATTATTTAAGATCATTTAAATATTAGAAATTGTTGTATCACATAACGTTTACACTTTAAAACTTAAATTGATATAATTTATTTATTTGTCACCGTTTATTTTAATTTCTCAAACGTTCTAATTAATATATCTAATTATCAATCGAATCAATAAACAAGTGTTACTATCGTTTAGTTAACTAATTTGAAATCATAAATATTTTCAATATTCATAAACATGTTTTAAATACACGTTGCGAGTTATTTATATATTTAATTCTAATAATTTATATTCCAACATATTGTATTGTGTTATTTAAACAAAACATTTTAATAATCAAATTCTATTGAATCGACAAACGTTTTCGCACGTTTGAAACTAAATCAATTGAATATTATGAAATTTAGTTCTCCACTAACTTTTGTCTAACTTTCGTTATTTGACACTTTGTTCCTACTTGCAGATCACTTTACCATTTATTCCAAATATTGTTAAAAAGGACAGATTTTTTAAATCACAGTGGACCTCATAACAGAGACCCGTAACCACCTCATAATGTATCTGATAATTCAATCATTTGATATTATCTTTTAACTCCGACGATAAATATATTAACGTATATCGAAATAAATACGTTCATGTAAAGTATTATACATCTAATACTTTATTAACGTTTTCAACTAATATTTATATATAATTATATATATATGCACATCAAGTTAAATACAATTGTTCGTGAATCGTTGGGAATAGTCGAAGGGTAATTAAACATATGAACATAGTTCCAAAGTTTTCGAGACTCAATATTACAGACTTTGCTTATCGTGTCGAAAACATATAAAGATAAAGTTTAAATTTGGTCGGAAATTTTCAGGTCGTCACAATACCTACCCGTTAAAGAAATTTCGTCCCAAAATTTGATTGGGATGGTCATGGCTGACAATAAGTATGTTTTCATGACTCATACGATTTGGAAATTAGAGTTTTATCTTCAGTGAGTAATATGGATAAAACAATTTGTTTATGTGAAGAATACGAGTGAAGCTATCACAAAAGAGTGAAATGAGTAAATTTAGATTCGTCATATCTTTTGACGTAGATAGGATTGATTTCCAGAGTTCAAGGGATTTAGAGAAAATCTTCGTAATAAGATTTGATTCTTCGGGAATTAAGGAATTTAGGATCCTCTTTGGTTAAATGCGATAATCCACTCTCTTCGTTTCCTTATTTCCACAGCTCACATCTTCTATTCTTTCTCCCTCAATTCATACTTTAAAGTATTCATCCATATGCTTAATCTAGTTCTGATTCTTGATATTTTCTTGGCTATCGTATCCTTCATTCTTCTTTTTCATCTGCCACCGGAGGAATTTTTTTCTTCTACTATTACCTTGGGGTTATAGTGTTCTTAATTTTCCCGTGCCTTTACGTTGCAATACGTATCGATATGCACGGTTTGTAATTTATGTGTCATTGTCGGGCTTTATATTTTTCCTTTTAAGAGTTTCATACTCTTGTCTCCTCTTCCCGACTTCAAGTCAAGTGAGTAATGGTCCAGAATTCATAGATATGAATTTCGGAATGAACATAGTAAAGTTCTAAGAAAGAAATGGTAATAGCACAATCTGACTTGTCAAATTACAAGAATATCCGCAAAAATAGAATTATCAAGAAGATATGTTCTTAATATGTTTGGAGATTAGATAGAATGTAAGAGTCATGTAACATAACAAATGATGACGTTATGGTCTGTGAATCAGCATGTTTCATTAGAAACTCAGCATGACTTACTGTAATATAATCACGTTAATCAAGTTTCATTATATTATACTAACTCATGCTTCAGTTCCCAACACTACTTCAAAAACATTCATATTTTAAACTCGAAGGTTTCAGAATTTAGAAACTAAAATAGTTTCTTTTATGATGTAACATAGATAGCGCGAAGAGGTAAATGATTTCGGATAACAATAGTTATGAAGATATCTTCAGAAACATCGAAGATATTTATAATGAAAGATATGATGATATCTTAGAATATCTAAGATCAGAGGATGATGAAGAATATTGTCCGCAAGGGCTTAGAGTAAGGAGCAAGGTATTCACTAATGATTTCAGCAGGCACTGAATCATTTGGATTCTTTGAAGGCAGATTTAGTCTTTGTGATTTGTCCACAACCTTCTTAATAGTTTGCTCAATCCTTTTTCCAGTTCCAAACCTTCTCTTTTTCTGAGCTTTACCAACACACTATTCTTTATCATCAAACTTTTGGCTGTTAAGGTCATTACAGTTTTTGCTGCTTCATCAACATTTTTCAAAGATTCGGAGAACTAGTTTGCAATTTAGGGTGTTTTTCAGAAACTTCACATTCGAATTATGTAAGTCTAGGAGATAGACGTTATATGTGTATATATAACTGTTGGCGTAGAATTGCTGCGAAATTCGAGAATAATGATTCAAGGTTTTTGGTATGGCAATTATCGTTACAAGATGCAGATGAGTACATGATAGGGTCTCAATGAATAAGTATAGTGATTTTTAGGAGAGGCTTAAGTTAAAGGGTAACGAAGTTGTTGATACGTTTACTGTTAATATGGTGGAATGTAAAAGGTTCCCCGGTAACGATGGCGAAAGGGCAACGTATATATCGAAGTTATAATAAGACTGTTTCGACTGAAAAGTCGAAGTTGACTTGCTGGAGATGTGACAGAATTTGCTACTTTGAAAAGGATTGTAAAGTTATTTTTGGTAATAAATGCCAAAGGATCTGACGCAGATGCAATCTAATTTGAATGAGAATGGTTGTTTTGATTTCTATGAAAGAATGTATATTGTTGTGAAAGTAGTGAGTAGAGTTGATGATTTGCTGAATCGGAATCGAAGAATATAATATATTAATTGTGAACTTTAAATTATTTCTCGGATATTACCTACCCGTTAAAAAAATTTCACCAGCAATATTTTGTACAAAAGAATTTTTATCACAATCTTTATGAAAATATATGTATATTTTCTTCGGATGTAATACGGATTTAATGAGTTAACATTAAACTCATTTGATTTTCGGCTGGAACTAGAAATGAATAATCTCTAGAACTTTAGAAATTACGTAATCTTCGCGGATTATTTCTTCATCGTAAATGAAATCATGAATCAATACTTCATTATTCATTTTTATTGATATTTCTTCGGTGAATGGTGTTAGTGTTCGTGGAATTATTGTGAACTTCGCAAGGTACGAATGATGTTTTCTGAAAAGTTTCGAGTACATCGATGATGAAAGTGTAAAAACAAACATTTATTTGAATAATACACTTGATTTATTATGAAATGGAATTCATTGAATTGAAACAGATATTGTAGTTAACGATGGTTAAGTTGCTGACGAAGGATGTACATCATAACATATTAGTAATATGAATTAACCGAGAAGTTAAGATTCACACGTAATAGCTTATTACGGAAAGATTTATTGAAATGTCCCGTTCATATCAATTATAAACGTTCCATATTAATTGATTTTGTTGCGAGGTTTTGACCTATATATGAGACGTTTTTCAAAGACTTCATTTTAAAACAAACCATAACCTCTATTATATCGACAAGGTTAAAAAGACACCACCTAGATTATCCAGAAATGATAATATAAAAATATCACACTTACACACTACCAGTACATATTGGTTTACAATATTAATATGTTACAATAAAATAAATCTCGAATGCAGTTTTAAACAATATTATACAAGCATGCTGACACCAAATCTTGTCCATATATTAGCATGCAACAGCGGAAGCTCTTAATAATCACCTGAGAATAAACATGCTTTAAACGTCAACAAAAATGTTGGTGAGTTATAGGTTTAACATATATTTTTATCAAATTGTAATAATAGACCACAAGATTTCATATTTCAATATACATCCCATACATAGAGATAAAAATCATTCATATGGAGAACACCTGGTAACCGACCTTAACAAGATGCATATAGAATATCCTCTATCATTCCAGGACTCCCTTCGGACATGATGAATTCGAAGTACTAAAGCATCCGGTACTTTGGATGGGGCTCGTTGGGCCCAATAGATCTATCTTTAGGATTCGCGTCAATTAGGGTGTCTATTCCCTAATTCTTAGATTACCAGACTAAAAAGGGGCATATTCGGTTTAATAATCCAGTCATAGAATGTAGTTTCATTTACTTGTGTCTATTTTGTAAAACATTTATAAAACTGCATGTATTCTCATCCCAAAATATTAGATTTTAAAAGTGGGACTATAACTCACTTTCACAGATTTTTACTTCGTCGGGAAGTAAGACTTGACCACTGGTCGATTCACGAACCTATAACAAATATGTACATATATATCAAAGTATGTTCAAAATATATTTACAACATATTTAATACGTTTTGCTGTTTATGTTTATTAACTCAGCTGTCCTCGTTAGTAACCTACAACTAGTTGTCCACAGTTAGATGTACAGAAAATAAAGCAATATATATTATCTCGAATCAATCCACGACCTCGTGTATACAAGCCTCAGGCTAGATCACAACTCAAAGTATATATAATATTTTGGAATCAACCTCAACCCTGTATAGCTAACTCCAACATTACTGCATATAGAGTGTCTATGGTTGTTCTGAAATATATATAAAGATGGGTCGATATGATATGTCAAAACATTGTATTCGTGTCTATGGTATCCCAAGATTACATAATATATTAGAATACATGTATAATAAAATATAAGTTAGCTAGGATATGATTAATATAGATTTGTTACCAATTTTCACGTAGCTACAACAAGAAAAATTATCCAATCTTGTTTTACATATAACTTCTTCGTTTTAAATCCGTTTTGAGTGATTCAAGTTGCTATGGTTTCATATTGAACTTAAGTTTATGAATCTAAAAATAAAAAGTATAAGTTTATAGTCGGAAATACAGGTTACAAGTCATTTTTGTAAAGGTAGTCATTTCAGTCGAAAGAACGACGTCTAGATGACCATTTTGGAAAACATACTTCCACTTTGAGTTTTACCATGATTTTTGGATATAGTTTCATGTTCATAAGAAAAATTATTTTTCCAGAAGAACAACTTTTAAATCAAAGTTTATCATAGTTTTTAATTAACTAACCCAAAACAGCCCGCGGTGTTACTACGACGGCGTATATCCGATTTTACGGTGTTTTTCGTGTTTTCCGGTTTTAAATCATTAAGTTATCATATCATATAGATATAGAACATGCATTTAGTTGATTTTAAAAGTCAAGTTAGAAGGATTAACTTTTGTTTGTGAACAAGTTTAGAATTAACTAAACTATGTTCTAGTGATTACAAGTTTAAACCTTCGAATAAGGTAGTTTTATATATATGAATCGAATGATGTTATGAACATCATTACTACCTAAAGTTCAGTAGGTAAACCTACTAGAAATGATGAAAAAATAACTTGAGCTTCAAAGGATCTTTGATGGCTTGGAAGTTCTTGAAATAGAATCATGACACAAAAACAAGTTCAAGTAAGATTATTACTCGAATTAAGATAGTTATAATTATAGAAATTGAATCAAAGCTTGAATATGAATATTACCTTGATTTAGAAAGATAACCTACTATAAATAACAAAGGTTTCTTGATCTTAGATGATTGCTTGTAATGGATTAGGAAACTTGGAAGTAAACTTGTAAACTTGGAAGTGTTCTTGATGTGTTCTTGAGTAATTGTTTTTATGATGATTATAGGTAATGACCAAAGCTTGTATTTGATTATTTTTGCTAGAAAAATAGTAACTTAGACGTTCATATAAGAGTGTGTATGTTTTGAGAGAGAATTGGGAAGAAAATTGGAAGTGAAATGGAGTAGGTGGTGAGTGGTGAAGGTGAGTGGGGTTAAAAGGAGTTCTTGTTTTTGTTTCCTTGCTCATAAGTCATGCTAGATGTCTAATTGTTGGTTCCAAATGTTTGTTGACTATCTAGGGCTGCTAAGAGCTGAATTTTTATGTGTATATACCAATAGTATATACGTCTAGGAGCTGGGTATTGTACGAGTATGAATACGGTTGCAGACGAGTAGAATTGTTGATGAAAATGAATGAGAATGCAATTGTAAGCATTTTTGTTAAGTAGAAGTACTTTGATATGTGTCTTGAAGTCTTTCAAAATTGTACTAATACATCTAAATACACTACATGTATATACATTTTAACTGAGTCGTTAAGTCATCGATAGTCGTTACATGTAAGTGTTGTTTTGAAACCTTTAAGTTAACGATCTCATTTAATGTTGTTAACCCATTGTTTATTATATCTAATGAGATGTTAAATTATTACATTATCAAGATATTATGATGTATGAATATATCTTAATATGATAAATATACATTAAAATGTCGTTACAACGATAATCGTTACATATATGCCTCGTTTCAAAATTCTTAAGTTAGTAGTCTTGTTTTACATATGTAGTTCATTGTTAACATACTTAATGATATATATAATTATCATTTTATCATGTTAAATATAGTGTAACAATATCTTAATATGATACATATGTATTTAGTAAGACGTTGTAATAACGATAATCGTTATATATATCGTTTCGAGTTTCTTAACTTAGTAGTCTCATTTTTATGTATATAAATCATTGTTAATATACTTATGGAGATACTTACTTATCATAATCTCATGTTAACTATATGTATATCCATATATATATGGTCATGTTGTTTTTACAAGTTTTAACGTTCGTGAATCACCGGTCAACTTGGGTGGTTAATTGTCTACATGAAACTCATTTCAAATAATCAAGTCTTAACAAGTTTGATTGCTTAACATGTTGGAAACACTTAATCATGTAAATATCAATTTCATTTAATATATATAAACATGGAAAAGTTCGGGTCACTACAGTACCTACCCGTTAAATAAATTTCGTCCCGTAACCCTTTCACAAACGCATCGATCTTCTCTTCCTCATCTTCGGACGCTCCAGGACACAATAGGCACAATTCTGTGAATCGTCTTTCATACGAAGTAATATCGAATCCATGTGTTAGTAACCCTCTAAGTTCTGACTTGAGCTTATTGACCTCGGTTCTGGGATGGTACTTCTCGTTCATCAAGTGCTTGAATGCTGACCACAGTAGCGCGTAAGCAGCATCTTGTCCCACTTGCTCTAGATAGGTATTCCACCATGTTAATGCAATACCTGTGAAGGTATGTGTAGCGTACTTCACTTTATCTCCTTCAGCACACTTACTTATGGCAAACACCAATTCAACTTTCTCGGTCCACCGTTTCATTCCAATTGGTCCTTCGGTCCCATCAAATTCTGAAGGTTTGCAGGCAGTGAATTCCTTGTAGGAGCATCCTACACAATTTCTTGCGCTGTTAGCTGTATTGCTAGATTCAGAGTTATTGTTGGTATGTAGAACGGCCTGTACTGCGGCTATGTTTGAAGCAAGAAAGGCACGAAATTCCTCTTCGCTCATATTCAAGGTGTGTCGAGTAGTCGGTGTCATTTCCTTCAAAATAGTCAAATGAAACAATTTAATCATATAGAATATTAAGAGTTGTCAATAGTATCTCGTAGCATAATATGAACTCATTTATAAAAGCTTTTTCTTCATATTAGCGTTTTATAAGTTTAAATTCGGGTACTACCTACCCGTTAAGTTCATACTTAGTAGCTAATATACAATTCAACTACTACAATTCCATATAAAAAACTGATTATAATAATATATCACATACAAATATTCTTCAAACTTACAACTTCACTATATTACATAAAACATGAAATATAGTACACTATGATACAAGACAGTTTTGAAGATAAATCTAGTTAATACGCAAGTTGTTCAGCAAAGGAAATAAAGACACGTAATTCATAAGTCCAGAAACAAGTCATGCATTCTGGTTTTACTAAGACGACTTCCCATCATTGGTCTTGTGGAAAGTAACCGTTATGACCATTGGCTACGCAGCATGTTGTAATGTCGTCAAAAGGACGAGGGTTTCATAATGTCCAACAACCCCGTAATAATCTAAAAACCTTGTTTCTCACCCCAACTACTGAATCCGTCACTTGTGGGAAGGTTTTATTTAAAAGTTGTAATCCGATATTATTTTTCTCACTTTGGTAAGAAGCGAACATCACTAACCCGTAAGTATAACATGCTTCTTTATGTTGCATGTTAGAAGCTCTTTCTAACTCACGAAATCCTATGTTGGGATATGTTGAGTCAAAATAGGTTCTTAACCTGTAGTGTAAAATTGCATTTGGGTTCCCTGCATTTAACGCTTTAAAGAAAACACGGCGTAACTTACGGTCTCGCCAATGTGATATACCCCACCTATCAAAGGAAAGCCTTTTATAAACTAAGGCATTTCTGAAAAGTGTTTCAAATGTTTGACAAGTTAATTTCGCCATAACTAAATGTGCTGATGAATTCTGACCGACTCTAGACAAGATTTCCTCAATCATATCCTCTGGTAGGTCTTCTAAAATATTCGGTTGTCTACCCTTAACATCCATTTTGTTTTTATATTGTAAAATAGACAAGGATTAGATTCGTAAAAGATAATTAACACACAATATAAGCAATTTTTACATAGAACACAAAAGTACAAGCATACTACAATACATATAATACACAACATGATTACAACCCTCTAATCCGAATCACTGGTTTCATCTTCTTCGGACTTGATTCGTTTTCCTATATTCGTTTTCCTAATTTTCTAGGGATATATGGTGTTTCTCTAATACGAGCCGTCATTTTCCACAATGGTTTAGAAAAACCCGGTGGTTTAGAGGTTTTCGGGTTATTGTTACATTTTAGAAAATACGGACGTTGCCGATACATATAAAGTTCATCGGGGTTGGAATCAGGTTTCTCTATTTTTATACCTTTTCCCTTATTATTTTCTTTTGCTTTATTAAATTGGGTCGATGTAATTTCTATAACATCATCGGAATCCTCATCGGGATCCGATTCATCGAAAAATTGGTAATCTTCCCAATATTTTGCTTCCTTGGCGGAAACACCATTGACCATTTTTGACTTTGGTCCGTTGGTTGAGGATTTTCTTTTATTTAATCGATTTACTGTAGGTATCAATATTTCTTCCTTCGGAACCTCTTCTTCTTTCGGTTCTTCCTCTTCCGGTTCCTCCTCTTCTGGCTCCTCTTCTTCCGGTTCCTCCTCTTCCGGTTCCTCCTCTTCCGGTTCCTCCTCTTCCGGTTCCTCTTCGGGAATTTGTGAATCTTCCCAAAGTATATTCAACTCTTCATTATTATTAGGTGAGTCGATGGGATTTGTACTAGAGGTAGACATCTATCACACAATATCAAACACGTTAAGAGAATAATATATCACATAATATTTACATGTTAATAATATATAGTTTCCAACAAAAAATGTTAAGCAATCGTTTTTGAAGAAAAACACGGTCGAAGTCCAGACTCACTAATGCATCCTAACAAACTCGGTAAGACACACTAATGCAAAAATTCTGGTTCTCTAAGACCAACGCTCGGATACCAACTGAAATGTCCCGTTCATATCGATTATAAACGTTCCATATTAATTGATTTCGTTGCGAGGTTTTGACCTCTATATGAGACGTTTTTCAAAGACTGCATTCATTTTTAAAACAAATCATAACCTTTATTTTATCGACAATATTAAAAAGACACCACCTAGATTATCCAGAAATGATAATCTAAAAATATCACACTTACACACTACCAATACATATTGGTTTACAATATTAATATCTTACAACAAAATAAATCTCGAATGCAGTTTTAAACAATATTATACAAGCATGCTGACACCAAAACTTGTCCATATATTAGCATTCAACAGCGGAAGCTCTTAATAATCACCGGAGAATAAACATGCTTTATACATCAACAAAAATGTTGGTGAGTTATAGGTTTACCTATATATTTATCAAATTGTAATAATAGACCACAAGATTTCATATTTCAATATACATCCCATACATAGAGATAAAAATCATTCATATGGTGAACACCTAGTAACCGACCTTAACAAGATGCATATGGTATATCCCTATCATTCTGGGACTCCCTTCGGACATGATGAATTCGAAGTACTAAAGCATCCGGTACTTTGGATGGGGCTTGTTGGGCCCAATAGATCTATCTTTAGGATTCGCGTAAATTAGGGTGTCTGTTCCCTAATTCTTAGATTACAAGACTAAAAAGGGCATATTCGGTTTAATAATCCAGCCATAGAATGTAGTTTCATTTACTTGTGTCTATTTTGTAAAACATTTATAAAACTACATGTATTCTCATCCCAAAATATTAGATTTTAAAAGTGGGACTATAACTCACTTTCACAGATTTTTACTTCGTCGGGGAGTAAGACTTGGCCACTGGTCGATTCACGAACCTATAACAAATATGTACATATATATCAAAGTATGTTCAAAATATATTTACAACATATTTAATACGTTTTGCTGTTTAAGTTTATTAAGTCAGCTGTCCTCGTTAGTAACCTACAACTAGTTGTCCACAGTTAGATGTACAGAAAATAAAGCAATATATATTATCTCGAATCAATCCACGACCTCGTGTATACAAGCCTCAGGCTAGATCACAACTCAAAGTATATATAATATTTTAGAATCAACCTCAACCCTGTATAGCTAACTCCAACATTACTGCATATAGAGTGTCTATGGTTGTTCCAAATAATATATATAGATGGGTCGATATGATATGTCAAAACATTGTATTCGTGTCTATGGTATCCCAAGATTACATAATATATTAGAATACATGTATAATATAATATAAGTTAGCTAGGATATGATTAATATAAATTTGTTACCAATTTTCACGTAGCTACAACAAGAAAAATTATCCAATCTTGGTTTACCCATAACTTCTTCGTTTTAAATCCGTTTTGAGTGATTCAAGTTGCTATGGTTTCATATTGAACTTAAGTTTATGAATATAAACATAAAAAGTATAAGTTTATAGTTGGAAATATAGGTTACAAGTCATTTTTGTAAAGGTAGTCATTTCAGTCGAAAGAACGACGTCTAGATGACCATTTTGGAAAACATACTTCCACTTTGAGTTTAACCATGATTTTTGGATATAATTTCATGTTTATAAAAAAAATCATTTTCCCAGAAGAACAACTTTTAAATCAAATTTTATCATAATTTTTAATTAACTAACCCAAAACAGCCCGCGGTGTTACTACGACGTCGTATATCCGGTTTTACGGTGTTTTTCGTGTTTTCCGATTTTAAATCATTAAGTTGGAATATCATATAGATATATAACATGTGTTTAGTTGATTTTAAAAGTCAAGTTAGAAGGATTAACTTTTGTTTGCGAACAAGTTTAGAATTAACTAAACTATGTTCTAGTGATTACAAGTTTAAACTTTCGAATAAGGTAGTTTTATATATATGAATCAAATGATGTTATGAACATCATTACTACCTCAAGTTTAGTAGGTAAACCTACTAAAAATGATGAAAAAATAACTTGAGCTTCAAAGGATCTTTGATGGCTTGGAAGTTCTTGAAATAGAATCATGACACAAAAACAAGTTCAAGTAAGATTATTACTCGAATTAAGATAGTTATAGTTATAGAAATTGAATCAAAGCTTGAATATGAATATTACCTTGATTTAGAAAGATAACCTACTGTAAATAACAAAGGTTTCTTGATCTTAGATGATTGCTTGGAATGGATTAGGAAACTTGGAAGTAAACTTGTAAACTTGGAAGTGTTCTTGATGTGTTCTTGAGTAATTGTTTTTATGATGATTATAGGTAATGACCAAAGCTTGTATTTGACGATTTTTGCTGAAAAAATAGTAACTTAGACGTTTATGGAAGAGTGTGTGTGTTTTTAGAGAGAATTGGGAAGAAAATTGGAAGTGAAATGGAGTAGGTGGTGAGTGGTGAAGGTGAGTGGGGTTAAAAGGAGTTCTTTTTTTTTTCTTTCCTTGCTCATAAGTCATGCTAGTTGTCTAATTGTTGGTTCCACATGTTTGTTGACTATCTAGGGCTGCTAATAGCTGAATTATTATGTGTATATACCAATAGTATATACGTCTAGTAGCTGGGTATTGTACGAGTACGAATACGGTTGCATACGAGTAGAATTGTTGATGAAAATGAATGAGAATGCAATTGTAAGCATTTTTGTTAAGTAGAAGTACTTTTATATGTGTCTTGAAGTCTTTCAAAAGTGTACTAATACATCTAAATACACTACATTTATATACATTTTAACTGAGTCGTTAAGTCATCGTTAATCGTTACCTGTAAGTGTTGTTTTGAAACCATTAAGTTAACGATCTCATTTAATGTTGTTAACCCATTGTTTATTATATCTAATGAGATGTTAAATTATTACATTATCAAGATATTATGATGTATGAATATATCTTAATATGATAAATATACATTAAAATGTCGTTACAACGATAATCGTTACATATATGCCTCGTTTCAAAATTCTTAAGTTAGTAGTCTTGTTTTACATATGTAGTTCATTGTGAACATACTTAATGATATATATAATTATCATTTTATCATGTTAAATATAGTGTAACAATATCTTAATATGATACATATGTATTTAGTAAGACGTTGTAATAACGATAATCGTTATATATATATCGTTTCGAGTTTCTTAACTTAGTAGTCTCATTTTTATGTATATAAATCATTGTTAATATACTTATGGAGATGCTTACTTATCATAATCTCATGTTAACTATATGTATATCCATATATATATCGTCATGTCATTTTTACAAGTTTTAACGTTGGTGAATCGCCGGTCAACTTGGGTGGTCAATTGTCTTCATGAAACTCATTTCAAATAATCAAGTCTTAACAAGTTTGATTGCTTAACATGTTGGAAACACTTAATCATGTAAATATCAATTTCATTTAATATATATAAACATGGAAAAGTTCGGGTCACTACATTTATTATGATATCAAAATTTATATGTATAAGATATACATATAAATCCTTCAGTGGGAATGAGTTAATACTTCATAACTCATTGATACGATATATCTGTTGGTGATGGTGGTGTCAATATCTGAGGTGGTTACAGAGTTTACGAAATTTGTGGTGTTGTAGGCATTGCGGGTGCCGGTGATACTGTTGGTGATGCCGGCGGTACTGCTGGTGCTGATGATGCTGACGGTACTGCTATTAATGCTTGTGTAACATGTGTCGTTTGTAAATCACGCACTATTCTTGTCAGGGTTTCTACTCATCTGATTTATGGTTAAGGCTAGAATAGGTAATCTCTAAGACTTTAGAGATTACTTCATCGTCGCAGAATATTTCTCCAATGAAGTTATGAATCAATACTTCATCGGTTATTGTTGTTGGTACTCCTTGGTATCTACGGTGCGTATGACGTTGATGTTCGAGGTGCAGATTGTGACGTTGCGGTGTGGGATGTGGATGTAGTTGGTGGTACTGGTGTTGCTGATGGTGCTTGTAATCTTCGCACCATATCCTCCAAAGTCACTACCCAAGCGCGAAGCTTGTTGACTTCTTCTATTACACCGGGGTGATTGTTGGTTTGGACGAGTGGATGAATAAGATCTAGAATTTGAGATAGAATATTGAGACGCCCCATACAAAACCATCGTGTACGGATCATCAACAACAGGATCATTACAAGGTCAAACACTATATGCTGTTTTAAAATAAGTTTGCATTCATAAGAAAAGGTGACGTCATAACCAACGCCAAATGTTTAACATACGATAATGTGCCTCTACGAATAGAAGGCGATAATAATAGTACTTGACCCAATGGTCGTTACAAATTCGTTGTTTCAAAAGTAACATAGTTTGAATGCAAAATAAACGTTTCATGCGAAGACATCTCTAATAAGCGCAGCGGGAGTCTACAAAGCATGGCAACTACAGCGGAAGCAATCAAACCTTAAGCACCTGAGAAAAACATGCTTAAAAAGGTCAACACAGAGGGTGGTGAGCTATAGTTTAAGTATAACAGTAATGTAAGGTAGGCCACGAGATTTCAGTGTTTCACAGTATGAAAAGTATATGTATAACTGTGAGCACTTGGTAACTAACTTAACGTAAATAACACCCCCTAAAAGTACACTTGGCGAGTGCGTAAGTTTATGAAGTATTAAACACCCGTTAAATGTTAGCGCTACTAGCCCGAGTGGGGATGTCAAACCCTATGGATCCATATCTAAGATTCGCGTTCACCGGTTCAAAGACCAATGACTAAACGTTACCGAGCTAAGGGGAATGTAACATCTCGCCTTTTTCCGTTTACTTTCTGTTTAATTATTCTAAAGTCCGTTATATAATTATAACACCTTCCATTAATACGCGTTTCTAAATTATCTCGTTTAGGTAATTCACGCACCCGTTTCTAAAGTTGAGGGACTAAGTTTGTCAAATGAGCAAAGAGGTGACTAGGTCAAAGAGTCAACACTCTTCCTCATCCATTCATTATTCTTTTTCTTTTTCCATTTTCTAAATACTTTCACTAAATTCTCTCAAACACCAATCCAAAGATTCATCATCTAAATTAAATCGAGCAAGCATCAATCCAAATAAATTATATATTCGGAATCCTTGCATCTTCGTCTTCGAATCCATACCAAATTTATTGCATTTGGGTAACTTTCTAAAAACATTAAATTTTGTGTTCTTGATGTTTTTAACTTATAAAAGTGTTAATTAGTGTCTATGGCTCAAGTCTAACATGAATATATGATTTATATGCTCGATCTCGTTAGTTTAAGTAATTAGCATGAACTTGAAAGTTTGGTGTGTTTGATCTTGAGATTTGGTTGCTTAAATGTTGTTAGATGTTATAAATGCATGTATTAGTTGTGTTACTAGTATCACTAGCTTCAATTTGAGGTGTAGGTTGACTTGGAAGGACTCCATAAACTTAATTACAAAAATTGTGATTTTGGGTTAGGGTTTGATAGGAGTAAAATGGATTTTTGATGCACCAAATGCTATGCAATGTTGTTTGTAAGTGTTTAGTTGTATTGTATGCGTAATTACCTACGAAACGACGTATTATATGTGTGCATTTAATTCCCGAATAATCAAAGTGCATTTATGAAATTGAAAGCATTTATGGTGAACATTTAATGAACTTTCAACTTGGAAATTCGATTTTTGCAAATGATGCTTTTGATTGATGAAACGTGTTTAGTTGTGTTCCTCGTCAAATTACCTTTCCAATGATATAAGATACGTGTTCTAAGTGTTTACGGTTTGTGAATTGTGCTAAATTGAAGATTGAATTTTGACTTGAACAATTGAAACTGACCAGTCACCAGACCACGTTAAATGTCGCGGCGCGGCCCTCTTTGCTCGCGGCGCGGCATTTACCGTGTTTGGCTTCTGACCTACTTTGTCAAATTTCGAAAAATGTTTGCTATGCTACGCACCTCCGATTCACATGTAACTTGTTCTAACATGCTTATATATGAATAAAAACCTCAGAAAAATAGTTCGGGACCCGACCCGAACGTGTGACTTTTTCGTTGACTTTGACCCGACCAAAGTTGACTTTTAATTAAACTTAACCAAATTCTTATGCAATCATTCTAACATACTTTTATACTTGTACCTTGCATGAAACATGACAATTTAATTCACATGCTTTTATAATCGAGTCGTAACGAGCCATATGACTAATTGCACACTTGACCAACCGTGTTTACCGATATTGATACAACCTATTTGTTTAGGTCAAGACTAGCATTCATTCTTGCACACGTTTACTTGTTGAAGTACTTTTACATACGTATACTCAAGGTGAGATCATATTCCCACTTTTACTCTTTTGAACTTACATTTAGGATGAGAAAACATAAACGTTTCTTTTTACTAAGTGAACACAAGTACAGGAAAACAAACATAAACGTTTCTTTTTACTAAGTGAACACAAGTACAGGAAAACAAACATTCTACATACGAGTTTAGAACAAAATCCTTAATTCGATTATCATTAGTTACACTTGCCGGGTGTAAGCGAGAACTTATGTTGTATGGATCCATATGGGTTTGACAAACCCTCATTCGGACGGTTCGCTACCGTTACTTCGGATGAAATATATTTTCGAGAAATAGTGTATGTTCTTACACTATTGTGATGGGTTCTATGGATGGAAAGTTAAGCCTTGATAATTGGGTGCTCGTGATAACAATTTTTGGAATGGATAACTATTATTTCAATGATATAAATCTTGTGGTTCATTTGTACTTACTTACTTAAACCTATGATTTCACCAACGTTTTCGTTGATAGATTTCTATGTTTTTCTCAGGTCCTTGAACGTTTTGTGATACATGCTTCCGCTCATTACTTTTGATACTTGTTTGGATGTCGAGTATACATGCATACGTGGAGCGTCTTTTGACTTTATCTAAAATTGTGTCGCATAGGTTTCAATTGTAATTATAACTTAGTAACGTAACTTTTGGTTGAACAATTCTTGTAAACTTTGAAAAACTCTTACTTTTGAAATGAATGCGACATATCTTTGGTCAACCGTTATTTTAAAGACTTATGACCACGTGACGGGACCTAAGTAGACGGCGCCATCAATGACGATTTTGTCGGGTCGCTACAGGAAGTTTATGCCGTTGTATAACCCACACATATATAAAGTTTAAGTACTCATGCCTAGTATGTAAAACGTAAAATGCGCATGTATTCTCAGTTCTAAAATAGTTAAAGTAAAAAGGGATGCTATAACTCATAGTGGAAAGTAGTAAAAGTTGATACGCGGGAATAGTAAGCAAGTGATTGGTCCGGAAGGTCCTCAACCTAAGTCAAAAGTTACTAAATCAGTAAATCATTTCCAAAGGTTTAAAAGTATGTAAATTAGGTCTTAAGTATCATCATCATTCATCATTAATCAAAAAGTGTAAAGTAAGTTTCAATCAAGAATAGAGTTCGAAATAAAGGCTGACTTCGTTCAGTCGCCTCGACATCTATACAAACTGAAATGAGGTGAGACCAGTGGTCATGGCTCCGTATATGAGTCCCCTAGGTACCGACCGATTTCCAGAACCAAACTCGTCTTCGTTTGACCGTGGTGACTGTTTAAGTTCGAGTAAGTCAGAAATTTCAGCACAACGTTAATAGGGTGTAGTGACTTTCGGGAGGCCATAAATCCTAAACCGTAACTTGGATTAAGACGAGGTCTAAATGGAAAATCATCTACTCAAACCGAAATAACTGAAAATCAACTTTACAGTAGCTTAGGTGGTCTGATCAGACCCATAAAACAGTAGGTAATGTGTTCCGGTGGGTTCTTGGTGCTTGATGCTCATCACGGTTCTCATCTTTGATGCGTATAGCTTCAAGTGTACAACTCGTTGATGTGTTTGCATCATTTTTACCAAGTTTTGACCATCATAACACTAATATAAGTCTAAGATATGTAGCACAACTCACTTAAGAGTTGTATGAAGGTTGATGAACCAAAGTTATATCAAGATCTTAGATCCGACACATACATGAGTTCTAATAGTAATATTAAGCTACAAACTTGAAAGTAAACTAAATAAACAAGATCTTAAGTTGTAGAACTTAGATCTTAGCTATATCTTAAAGATCCTAGACTAGAAAGTCTAGATCTAGTGTTCTTAAGTTAGATCCTAAGTTATAGAACTTGGATCTTCACTTTAATGAAACCATAAGTTATGAAACTTAGATTTTCAACTTGTAAAATGTATATAAGCTTATAAGCTCTTGTTTACAACAAATTTGGAAGACCATAAGCTATAGAAACTTAGATCCAACACAAGTGTATGAAGTTATAACTAGAAAGTTATACTTCCATGTTCTTGAACTTACAAAGTTTCAAGAATAATGAGATCAAGATTAACTAGTAATACTTGACCAAGAGCAACAATCACGAATTGAACATGTACAAAAGGAAGAAATAAATTAAATTTACAAGTAATAAGTTCATGGTTGTTAATACTTAGGAAGATTTAAGCCAAGGCTTGGATCTTTAAGAAAGTAAACCTTAAGTTTACAAACATGAACACAAGTATGATTTATAAAGCTCATGAACTTTTCTTTTTAACAAGTTTTATGGAGGAATCAAACTATAAAATTGATCCTCCTTGGTTCTTGTATGTTATTGTATAAACAAGATAATATGAAGAATAAACTAGAAAGTTTGATTCTTAACTACTAGTAATAAACAAGAACAAACAACAAGTAAGTAACAACAAACAAAGAACAAGTAAATTGATGATGATGGTGGCGGTTTTGTTAAAGGAAAAAGAAGAAGAAACTAGAACATATTACTTACAAGAAAGGAGAGAAAAGTTGAGAGAAAGTGTAAGTATTTTGTGTGTGTGTGAAATGAAATGAAGACAAGTGAATATGTAACAAAAAAAAAAATTGAACTCTTCCCTCACTCCCCATGTGGCCGACGGTTTACAAGGGCTCAAAGGGGAAGGTCAATTGCTCACTTTCTTGTGTTGGGAGGTGGTGAAAGCTAGAAAAGGATTAAAGTTAAGTTGCATGGGAGCTTGGTGCAAGCATGCTTGTGACAAATCTCTTCATACTTAAGTTAATTAATCCAAGTTTAAGCCTTAATAAGTCATTAGCATAATGTTGGACTAACTAGTCCATTAAGAAAGTAGGGTGGGCTTCCAAGTCCATGTCCATTAATAAAGGCCCAAGTCTAAGTAAGTAAGCAACAATTAGATAAGTAAAGCCCAAGTAATTAACTAGTAACATTAGTTAATTAAAAATGATTAATAATAATTAATCATGAACGTGAATAATATCCGAAATATTATTCGTGAAAAGCACGTGTGTCACAAAGACGAGTCGGGACATGCAAAGTCAAATACGGTAACAAGTAAATGTATAAAAATACATTCATTAATGCGCAAGTATTAATAACAAATATTAATAATTATACGTTGGAAAATCCAGGGTCGTTACATTACCCACCTTTTAAAGAAAATTTTGTCCCAAAATTTTAAGCTGAGGTAGATGGAGGAGTTGGGAAAAGGTGAGGATACTTCTGCATCATTTGATCCTCTCATTCTCAGGTAAACTCAGGTCCTCGTTTGGCATTCCATCGTACTCGGACGATCGAAATCCTGTTGTGTTTCAAAGTTTTGACTTCACGGTCCATAATTTCGATAGGCTCTTCCACGAAGTGGAGTTTGTCATCAATTGTAAGTTCCTCCAATGGTATGACATGTTCCGGTTCAGCAAGACACTTCTTCAAATTCGATACATGAAAGGTAGGATGAACTGAGCTCAATTGAGTTGGAAGATCCAAATGGTAAGCAACAGGTCCAACACGCTCCAAGATTTCAAAAGGACCAATGTATCGTGGGTTTAACTTCCCACGTTTTCCAAAACGGATGACACCTTTCCAAAGTTCAACCTTCAAAATTACACGGTCACCCACGTTGAATTCAAAATCTTTACGTTTAAGGTCTGCATAACTCTTTTGGTGATCACGGGCCGTCTTGAGTCTCGCTTGAATTTGGACAATCTTCTCAGTTGTTTCATAGACTATCTCGGGTCCGGTGATTTGCGTTTCACCTACGTCGGCCCAACAAATAGGAGAACGGCATTTACGGCCATACAACGCTTCAGAAGGTTGCGGCATTAATACTCGAATAATAACTGTTGTTTTAAGAGAATTCAGCTAGCGGAAAATGCCTTTCCCAAGCCTTTCCGAAATCAATGACACATGCACGCAACATGTCTTCCAAAGTCTGAATCGTGCGTTCACTTTGCCTGTCGGTCTGCGGGTGATACGCAGTGCTCATGTCAAGACGAGTCCCCAAGGCTTCTTGCAAAGAACGCCAAAATCTGGAAGCAAAATGGGGATCGCGATCTGAGATGATCGATAAGGGCACACCATGACAAGATACAACCTCTTTTATGTATAGTTGAGCGAGTCTCTCCATCGTATCCGTTTCCTTCATGGCTAAGAAGTGTGCAGATTTAGTAAGACGGTCAACAATAACCCAGATGGTATCATACCCGCCCACCGTCTTTGGCAGCTTCGTAATGAAATCCATTGTTATCCTTTCCCACTTCCATTGCGGGATTTCCGGTTGTTGAAGTAACCCAGAAGGCCTCTGATGTTCGGCCTTAACTTTCGAGCAAGTCAAACACTTCCCAACATAAGTTGCAACGTCCTTCTTAAGATTAGGCCACCAGTACTGTTCCTTAAGATTGTGGTACATTTTACCCGCTCTGGGATGAATCGAATATCCCGAATTGTGGGCTTCATCTAGTATAAGGCTCCGTAGATCTCCATAACGAGGTACCCAAATTCTTCTGGCATAGCATCGGAGTCCAGTTTCCTTAACTTCAAATCGAGAAATGAGAATGTTCAAGTATTCATGAGATATATTCTCCTCCTTGAGGATGTTCAAGTTTATTCGAATGAATGGTGATGTTCAGTGCCCGAACTCGAAGAGGTTCCATCCTCTCCTTTCGGCTCAAAGCGTCAGCTATGACATTGGCCTTGCCAGGGTGATAACAAAGTTCACAATCATAGTCGTTCAGCATCTCGATCCATCGACGCTGTCTCATATTCAATTGCTTCTGATTAAAGATGTGTTGGAGGCTTTTATGATCGGTGAAAATAGTGCTCTTTGTTCCATAAAGATAGTGCCTCCACAGTTTTAATGCAAAGACAACGGCTCCAAGCTCAAGATCGTGCGTTGTGTAATTTCTCTCGTGAATCTTCAGTTGACGAGAGGCGTAAGTGATAACCTTTGTGCGTTGCATCAGTACACAACCAAAACCACTTTTTGAAGCATCGCAATAAACGACGAAATCGTCACTGCCTTCAGGAAGTTATAATATAGGTGCGGTGGTTAACTTCTTTTTCAAGGTTTGAAATGCTGATTCCTGTTCGGGTTCCCAAATGAACTTCTTCCCTTTGTGAGTCAGCGCGGTCAAAGGACGCGCAATCAGAGAGAAACCTTCAGTAAATCTTCGGTAGTAACCGACGAGGCCTAAAAATTGGCGGATGTGAGTCGGAGTAGTGGGGGTTTTGAAATGTCCCGTTCTTATTGATTAAAAACGTTCCATATTAATTGATTTCGTTGCGAGGTTTTGACCTCTATATGAGACGTTTTTCAAAGACTGCATTCATTTTAAAACAAACCATAACCTTTATTTCATCAATAAAGGTTTAAAAAGCTTTACGTAGATTATCAAATAATGATAATCTAAAATATCCTGTTTACACACGACCATTACATAATGGTTTACAATACAAATATGTTACAACAAAATAAGTTTCTTGAATGCAGTTTTTACACAATATCATACAAGCATGGACTCCAAATCTCGTCCTTATTTAAGTATGCGACAGCGGAAGCTCTTAATAATCACCTGAGAATAAACATGCTTAAAACGTCAACAAAAATGTTGGTGAGTTATAGGTTTAACCTATATATATCAAATCATAATAATAGACCACAAGATTTCATATTTCAATACACATCCCATACATAGAGATAAAAATCATTCATATGGTGAACACCTGGTAACCGACATTAACAAGATGCATATATAAGAATATCCCCATCATTCCGGGACACCCTTCGGATATGATATAAATTTCGAAGTACTAAAGCATCCGGTACTTTGGATGGGGTTTGTTAAGCCCAATAGATCTATCTTTAGGATTCGCGTCAATTAGGGTGTCTGTTCCCTAATTCTTAGATTACCAGACTTAATAAAAAGGGGCATATTCGATTTCGATAATTCAACCATAGAATGTAGTTTCACTTACTTGTGTCTATTTTGTAAATCATTTATAAAACCTGCATGTATTCTCATCCCAAAAATATTAGATTTTAAAAGTGGGACTATAACTCACTTTCACAGATTTTTACTTCGTCGGGAAGTAAGACTTGGCCACTGGTTGATTCACGAACCTATAACAATATATACATATATATCAAAGTATGTTCAAAATATATTTACAACACTTTTAATATATTTTGATGTTTTAAGTTTATTAAGTCAGCTGTCCTCGTTAGTAACCTACAACTAGTTGTCCACAGTTAGATGTACAGAAATAAATCGATAAATATTATCTTGAATCAATCCACGACCCAGTGTATACGTATCTCAGTATTGATCACAACTCAAACTATATATATTTTGGAATCAACCTCAACCCTGTATAGCTAACTCCAACATTCACATATAGAGTGTCTATGGTTGTTCCGAAATATATATAGATGTGTCGACATGATAGGTCGAAACATTGTATACGTGTCTATGGTATCTCAAGATTACATAATATACAATACAAGTTTATTAAGTTATGGTTGGAATAGATTTGTTACCAATTTTCACGTAGCTAAAATGAGAAAAATTATCCAATCTTGTTTTACCCATAACTTCTTCATTTTAAATCCGTTTTGAGTGAATCAAATTGCTATGGTTTCATATTGAACTATATTTTATGAATCTAAACAGAAAAAGTATAGGTTTATAGTCGGAAAAATAAGTTACAAGTCGTTTTTGTAAAGGTAGTCATTTCAGTCGAAAGAACGACGTCTAGATGACCATTTTAGAAAACATACTTCCACTTTGAGTTTAACCATAATTTTTGGATATAGTTTCATGTTTATAATAAAAATCATTTTCTCAGAATAACAACTTTTAAATCAAAGTTTATCATAGTGTTTAATTAACTAACCCAAAACAGCCCGCGGTGTTACTACGACGGCGTAAATCCGGTTTTACGGTGTTTTTCGTGTTTCCAGGTTTTAAATCATTAAGTTAGCATATCATATAGATATAGAACATGTGTTTAGTTGATTTTAAAAGTCAAGTTAGAAGGATTAACTTTTGTTTGCGAACAAGTTTAGAATTAACTAAACTATGTTCTAGTGATTACAAGTTTAAACCTTCGAATAAGATAGCTTTATATGTATGAATCGAATGATGTTATGAACATCATTACTACCTTAAGTTCCTTGGATAAACCTACTGGAAAAGAGAAAAATGGATCTAGCTTCAATGGATCCTTGGATGGCTCGAAGTTCTTGAAGCAGAATCATGACACGAAAACAAGTTCAAGTAAGATCATCACTTGAAATAAGATTGTTATAGTTATAGAAATTGAACCAAAGTTTGAATATGATTATTACCTTGTATTAGAATGATAACCTACTGTAAGAAACAAAGATTTCTTGAGGTTGGATGATCACCTTACAAGATTGGAAGTGAGCTAGCAAACTTGAAAGTATTCCTGATTTTATGAAACTAGAACTTTTGGAATTTATGAAGAACACTTAGAACTTGAAGATAGAACTTGAGAGAGATCAATTAGATGAAGAAAATTGAAGAATGAAAGTGTTTGTAGGTGTTTTTGGTCGTTGGTGTATGGATTAGATATAAAGGATATGTAATTTTGTTTTCATGTAAATAAGTCATGAATGATTACTCATATTTTTGTAATTTTATGAGATATTTCATGCTAGTTGCCAAATGATGGTTCCCACATGTGTTAGGTGACTCACATGGGCTGCTAAGAGATGATCATTGGAGTGTATATACCAATAGTACATACATCTAAAAGCTGTGTATTGTACGAGTACGAATACGGGTGCATACGAGTAGAATTGTTGATGAAACTGAACGAGGATGTAATTGTAAGCATTTTTGTTAAGTAGAAGTATTTTGATAAGTGTCTTGAAGTTTTTCAAAAGTGTATGAATACATATTAAAACACTACATGTATATACATTTTAACTGAGTCGTTAAGTCATCGTTAGTCGTTACATGTAAATGTTGTTTTGAAACCTTTAGGTTAATGATCTTGTTGAATGTTGTTAACCCATTGTTTATTATAACAAATGAGATGTTAAATTGTTATATTATCATGATATTATGATATATAATATATCTCAGTATGATGTATATACAGTTAAATGTCGTTACAACGATAATCGTTACATATATGTCTCGTTTCGAAATCATTAAGTTAGTAGTCTTATTTTTACATATGTATTTCATTGTTAATACACTTAATAATATATTTACTTATCATTTAACATAATTAACCAAGTGTATCAATATCTTAATATGATTCATATGTACCTAGTAAGACGTTGTTATAACGATAATCGTTATATATATCGTTTTCGAGTTTCTTAAATTAATAGTCTCATTTTTATGTATATAACTCATTGTTAAAATACCTAATGATATACATACTTATAATAAAAACATGTTAACTATATATATAACCATATATATGTCATCGTATAGTTTTTACAAGTTTTAACGTTCGTGAATCACCGGTCAACTTGGGTGGTCAATTGTCTATATGAAACATATTTCAATTAATCAAGTCTTAACAAGTTTGATTGCTTAACATGTTGGAAACATTTAATCATGTGAATATCAATCTCAATTAATATATATAAACATGGAAAAGTTCGGGTCACTACAGTACCTACCCGTTAAATAAATTTCGTCCCGAAATTTTAAGCTGTTGAAGGTGTTGACGAATCTTCTGGAAATAGATGTGGGTATTTCTTCTTCATCTGATCTTCACGCTCCCAGGTGAACTCGGGTCCTCTACGAGCATTCCATCGAACCTTAACAATTGGTATCTTGTTTTGCTTAAGTCTTTTAACCTCACGATCCATTGTTTCGACGGGTTCTTCGATGAATTGAAGTTTTTCGTTAATTTGGATTTCATCTAACGGAATAGTGAGATCTTCTTTAGCAAAACATTTCTTCAAATTCGAGACATGGAAAGTGTTATGTACAGCCGCGAGTTGTTGAGGTAACTCAAGTCGGTAAGCTACTGGTCCGATACGATCAATAATCTTGAATGGTCCAATATACCTTGGATTTAATTTCCCTCGTTTACCAAATCGAACAACGCCTTTCCAAGGTGCAACTTTAAGCATTACCATCTCTCCAATTTCAAATTCTATATCTTTTCTTTTAATGTCAGCGTAGCTCTTTTGTCGACTTTGGGCGGTTTTCAACCGTTGTTGAATTTGGATGATCTTCTCGGTAGTTTCTTGTATAATCTCTGGACCCGTAATCTGTCTATCCCCCACTTCACTCCAACAAATCGGAGACCTACACTTTCTACCATAAAGTGCTTCAAAAAGCGCCATCTCAATGCTTGAATGGTAGCTGTTGTTGTAGGAAAATTCTGCTAACGGTAGATGTCGATCCCAACTGTTTCCGAAATCAATAACACATGCTCGTAGCATGTCTTCAAGCGTTTGTATCGTCCTTTCGCTCTGCCCATCAGTTTGTGGATGATAGGCAGTACTCATGTCTAGACGAGTTCCTAATGCTTGCTGTAATGTCTGCCAGAATCTTGAAATAAATCTGCCATCCCTATCAGAGATAATAGAGATTGGTATTCCATGTCTGGAGATGACTTCCTTCAAATACAGTCGTGCTAACTTCTCCATCTTGTCATCTTCTCTTATTGGCAGGAAGTGTGCTGATTTGGTGAGACGATCAACTATTACCCAAATAGTATCAAAACCACTTGCAGTCCTTGGCAATTTAGTGATGAAATCCATGGTAATGTTTTCCCATTTCCATTCCGGGATTTCGGGTTGTTGAAGTAGACCTGATGGTTTCTGATGCTCAGCTTTGACCTTAGAACACGTCAAACATTCTCCTACGTATTTAGCAACATCGGCTTTCATACCCGGCCACCAAAAATGTTTCTTGAGATCCTTGTACATCTTCCCCGTTCCAGGATGTATTGAGTATCTGGTTTTATGAGCTTCTCTAAGTACCATTTCTCTCATATCTCCAAATTTTGGTACCCAAATCCTTTCAGCCCTATACCGGGTTCCATCTTCCCGAATATTAAGATGCTTCTCCGATCCTTTGGGTATTTCATCCTTTAAATTTCCCTCTTTTAAAATTCCTTGTTGCGCCTCCTTTATTTGAGTAGTAAGGTTATTATGAATCATTATATTCATAGATTTTACTCGAATGGGTTCTCTGTCCTTCCTGCTCAAGGCATCGGCTACCACATTTGCCTTCCCCGGGTGGTAACGAATCTCAAAGTCGTAATCATTCAATAATTCAATCCACCTACGCTGCCTCATATTCAGTTGTTTCTGATTAAATATGTGTTGAAGACTTTTGTGGTCGGTATATATAATACTTTTGACCCCATATAAGTAGTGCCTCCAAGTCTTTAATGCAAAAACAACCGCGCCTAATTCCAAATCATGCGTCGTATAATTTTGTTCGTGAATCTTCAATTGTCTAGACGCATAAGCAATCACCTTCGTTCGTTGCATTAATACACAACCGAGACCTTGCTTTGATGCATCACAATAAATCACAAAATCATCATTCCCTTCAGGCAATGACAATATAGGTGCCGTAGTTAGCTTTTTCTTCAATAACTGAAACGCTTTCTCTTGTTCATCATTCCATTCAAATTTCTTCCCTTTATGCGTTAATGCAGTCAAGGGTTTTGCTATTCTGGAAAAGTCTTGGATGAACCTTCTGTAGTAACCAGCTAGTCCTAAAAACTGGCGTATGTGTTTCGGAGTTTTCGGGGTTTCCCACTTTTCAATAGTTTCTATCTTTGCCGGATCCACCTTAATACCTTCTTTGTTCACTATGTGACCGAGGAATTGAAATTCTTCCAACCAAAATGCACACTTTGAAAACTTAGCGTACAATTCTTCCTTCCTCAATACTTCTAACACCTTTCTCAAATGTTCACCGTGTTCTTGGTCATTCTTTGAGTAAATAAGTATGTCATCAATGAAAACAATGACAAACTTGTCAAGGTATGGTCCACACACTCGGTTCATAAGGTCCATGAACACAGCTGGTGCATTAGTTAAACCAAACGGCATGACCATAAACTCGTAATGACCGTAACGTGTTCTGAAAGCAGTCTTTGGAATATCATCTTCTTTCACCCGCATTTGATGATACCCAGAACGTAAGTCAATCTTTGAATAAATAGACGAGCCTTGTAGTTGATCAAATAAGTCGTCGATTCTCGGTAGTGGGTAGCGGTTCTTGATGGTAAGTTTGTTCAACTCTCGGTAGTCGATACACAACCTGAATGTACCATCTTTCTTCTTGACAAACAAAACAGGAGCTCCCCACGGTGATGTGCTTGGTCGAATGAAACCACGCTCTAAAAGTTCTTGTAATTGGCTTTACAGTTCTTTCATCTCGCTGGGTGCGAGTCTGTAAGGAGCACGAGCTATTGGTGCAGCTCCTGCTACAAGATCTATTTGAAATTCAACGGATCGATGTGGGGGTAATCCCGGTAATTCTTTCGGAAATACATCGGGAAATTCTTTTGCAATGGGAACATCATTGATACTCTTTTCTTCAGTTTGTACTTTCTCGACGTGTGCTAGAACAGCATAGCAACCTTTTCTTATTAGTTTTTGTGCCTTCAAATTACTAATAAGATGTAGCTTCGTGTTGCCCTTTTCTCCGTACACCATTAAGGGTTTTCCTTTTTCTCGTATAATGCGAATTGCATTTTTGTAACAAACGATCTCCGCTTTCACTTCTTTCAACCAGTCCATACCAATTATCACATCAAAACTCCCTAACTCTACTGGTATCAAATCAATCTTAAATGTTTCGCTAACCAGTTTAATTTCTCGATTCCGACATATATTATCTGCTGAAATTAATTTACCATTTGCTAATTCGAGTAAAAATTTACTATCCAAAGGCGTCAATGGACAACTTAATTTAGCACAAAAATCTCTACTCATATAGCTTCTATCCGCACCCGAATCAAATAAAACGTAAGCAGATTTATTGTCAATAAGAAACGTACCCGTAACAAGCTCCGGGTCTTCCTGTGCCTCTACCGCATTAATATTGAAAACTCTTCCACGGCCTTGTCCATTCGTGTTCTCCTGGTTCGGGCAATTTCTAATAATGTGGCCTGGTTTTCCACATTTATAACAAACTACATTGGCATAACTTGCTCCGACACTACTTGCTCCGCCATTACTCGTTCCGACACCATTTGTTCCTTTCGTTCTATTAACCCCTGGTCCGTAGACCTCACACTTCGCCGCGCTATGACCATTTCTTTTACACTTGTTGCAAAATTTGGTGCAGAACCCCGAGTGATTCTTTTCACACCTTTGGCATAGCTGCCTCTGATTGTTGTTGTTGTTGCGGTTATTATTGTTGTTGGGATGATTGTTGTAGTTGCTGTTGTTGTTGTTGTTGTTGTTGTTGGGCCGTTTGTTGTAGTTGCGATTGATGTTGCGATTGTTGGGATAATTGTTGCGATTATTGTTGTAATTGCTGTTGTTGTTGTATTGGTGATTCTTATCACCGTTTTCCTCCCACTTTCTTTTGACTTGCTTCACATTGGCCTCTTCAGCAGTCTGTTCTTTAATTCTTTCTTCAATCTGGTTCACGAGTTTGTGAGCCATTCTACATGCCTGTTGTATGGAGGCGGGCTCGTGTGAACTTATATCTTCTTGGATTCTTTCCGGTAATCCTTTCACAAATGCGTCGATCTTCTCTTCCTCATCTTGGAATGCTCCCGGACACAATAGGTACAATTCTGTGAATCGTCTTTCGTACGTGGTAATATCAAATCCTTGGGTTCGTAACCCTCTAAGTTCTGTCTTGAGCTTATTGACCTCGGTTCTCGGACGGTACTTCTCGTTCATCAAGTGCTTGAATGCTGACCACGGTAGTGCTTACGCATCGTCTTGTCCCACTTGCTCTAGATAGGTATTCCACCATGTTAACGCAGAACCTGTGAAGGTATGCGTAGCGTACTTCACTTTGTCCTCTTCAGTACACTTACTTATGGCAAACACCGATTCGACCTTCTCGGTCCACCGTTTCAATCCGATCGGTCCTTCGGTTCCATCAAATTCCAAAGGTTTACAGGCAGTGAATTCTTTGTAGGTGCATCCTACACGATTTCCTGTACTGCTAGATCCAAGGTTATTGTTGGTATGTAGCGCAGCCTGTACTGCGGCTATGTTTGAAGCTAGAAAAGTACGGAATTCCTCTTCATTCATATTCACGGTGTGTCGAGTAGTCGGTGCCATTTCCTTCAAAATAGTCAAATGGAACAAGTTAATCATACAGAATATTAAGAGTAGTTAATAGTATTTCGTAGCATAATATGAACTCATTTATAAAAGCTTTTTCTTCATATTAGCATTTTATAAGTTTAAATTCGGGTAGTACTTACCCGTTAAGTTCATACTTAGTAGCTAATATACAATTCAACTACTTCAATTCTATATGAAAAACTGATTATAATAATATTTCGCGTTCAAACTTTTACACAATATTTTACAAACTTACAATACCGCTTATTTTACATAAAACATGAAATATAGCACACAATAACTTTGATACAAGATAGTTGTGAAGATAATTCTAGCTAGTACACAAGTCGTTCAGCAAAGGCAATAAAGACACGTAATTCATACATCCAGAAACAAGTCATGCATTCTGGTTTTACTAGGACCACTTCCCATCCTTGGTCTTGTGCAACATAACCGTCATGGCCGTTGATAAGACAGCGTGTTGTAACGTCGTCAAAGGGACGAGGGTTACGTAATGTCCAACAGTCCCGTAATAATCTAAAAACCTCATTTCTTACCCCAATTACCGACTCCGTCACTTGTGGAAAAGTTTTGTTTAATAGTTGTAGCCCGACGTTCTTGTTCTCACTTTGGTGAGAAGCGAACATTACTAATCCGTAAGCATAACATGCTTCTTTATGTTGCATGTTAGCCGCTTTTTCTAAATCACGAAGTCCAATATTCGGATATATTGAGTCAAAATAATTTCTTAACCCGTTGCGTAAAATAGCATTTGGGTTCCCCGCAATATATGCGTCAAAGTAAACACATCGTAACTTATGGGTTTCCCAATGTGATATCCCCCATCTTTCAAACGAAAGTCTCTTATAAACCAAGACATTCTTGGAACGTTCTTCGAATGTCTTACAAACTGATCTCGCCTTAAATAGTTGTGCCGAGGAATTCTGGCCGACTCTAGACAAGATTTCATCAATCATGTCTCCGGGTAGGTCTCTTAAAATATTGGGTTGTCTATCCATTTTGTGTTTTTATACTGTAAAATAGACAAGAGTTAGATTCATAAAAAAAAATATACTTATTAATACAAGCAATTTTTACATATATCATAAAGCATAAGCACACTATATTACATATATTACACCACACGAATACAACTATCTTATTCCGACTCGCTTGTTTCTTCTTCTTCGATTTTTGTTCGTTTTGCCAAGTTTCTAGGGATATATGATGTTCCCCTAATACGAGCCGTCGTGATCCACATTGGTTTAGAAAAACCTGGTGGTTTAGAGGTTCCCGGGTCATTGTTACAACTTAAGGACTTCGGGGGTTGACGATACATATAAAGTTCATCGGGGTTGGAATTAGATTTCTCTATTTTTATGCCCTTTCCCTTATTATTTTCTTTTGCCTTTTTAAATTCAGTTGGGGTAATTTCTATAACATCATCGGAATTCTCGTCGGAATCCGATTCATCGGAGAATTGGTAATCCTCCCAATATTTTGCTTCCTTGGCGGAAACACCATTGACCAAAATTAACCTTGGTCGGTTGGTTGAGGATTTTCTTTTACTTAACCGTTTTATTATTTCCCCCACCGGTTCTATTTCTTCATCCGGTTCCGATTCTTCTTCCGGTTCCGATTCTTCTTCCGGTTCCGACTCTTCTTCCGGTTCCTCTTCGGGAACTTGTGAATCAGTCCACGAATCATTCCAATTTACATTTGACTCTTCATTATTATTAGGTGAGTCAATGGGACTTGTTCTAGAGGTAGACATCTATCACATAATATCAAACGCGTTAAGAGATTAATATATCACATAATATTCACATGTTAAAAATATATAGTTTCCAACAAAATTTGTTAAGCAATCATTTTTCAACTAAACACGGTCAAAGTCCAGACTCACTAATGCATCCTAACAAACTCGATAAGACACACTAATGCAAAATTCTAGTTCTCTAAGACCAACGCTCGGATACCAACTGAAATGTCCCGTTCTTATTGATTAAAAACGTTCCATATTAATTGATTTCGTTGCGAGGTTTTGACCTCTATATGAGACGTTTTTCAAAGACTGCATTCATTTTAAAACAAACCATAACCTTTATTTCATCAATAAAGGTTTAAAAAGCTTTACGTAGATTATCAAATAATGATAATCTAAAATATCCTGTTTACACACGACCATTACATAATGGTTTACAATACAAATATGTTACAACAAAATAAGTTTCTTGAATGCAGTTTTTACACAATATCATACAAGCATGGACTCCAAATCTCGTCCTTATTTAAGTATGCGACAGCGGAAGCTCTTAATAATCACCTGAGAATAAACATGCTTAAAACGTCAACAAAAATGTTGGTGAGTTATAGGTTTAACCTATATATATCAAATCATAATAATAGACCACAAGATTTCATATTTCAATACACATCCCATACATAGAGATAAAAATCATTCATATGGTGAACACCTGGTAACCGACATTAACAAGATGCATATATAAGAATATCCCCATCATTCCGGGACACCCTTCGGATATGATATAAATTTCGAAGTACTAAAGCATCCGGTACTTTGGATGGGGTTTGTTAAGCCCAATAGATCTATCTTTAGGATTCGCGTCAATTAGGGTGTCTGTTCCCTAATTCTTAGATTACCAGACTTAATAAAAAGGGGCATATTCGATTTCGATAATTCAACCATAGAATGTAGTTTCACTTACTTGTGTCTATTTTGTAAATCATTTATAAAACCTGCATGTATTCTCATCCCAAAAATATTAGATTTTAAAAGTGGGACTATAACTCACTTTCACAGATTTTTACTTCGTCGGGAAGTAAGACTTGGCCACTGGTTGATTCACGAACCTATAACAATATATACATATATATCAAAGTATGTTCAAAATATATTTACAACACTTTTAATATATTTTGATGTTTTAAGTTTATTAAGTCAGCTGTCCTCGTTAGTAACCTACAACTAGTTGTCCACAGTTAGATGTACAGAAATAAATCGATAAATATTATCTTGAATCAATCCACGACCCAGTGTATACGTATCTCAGTATTGATCACAACTCAAACTATATATATTTTGGAATCAACCTCAACCCTGTATAGCTAACTCCAACATTCACATATAGAGTGTCTATGGTTGTTCCGAAATATATATAGATGTGTCGACATGATAGGTCGAAACATTGTATACGTGTCTATGGTATCTCAAGATTACATAATATACAATACAAGTTTATTAAGTTATGGTTGGAATAGATTTGTTACCAATTTTCACGTAGCTAAAATGAGAAAAATTATCCAATCTTGTTTTACCCATAACTTCTTCATTTTAAATCCGTTTTGAGTGAATCAAATTGCTATGGTTTCATATTGAACTATATTTTATGAATCTAAACAGAAAAAGTATAGGTTTATAGTCGGAAAAATAAGTTACAAGTCGTTTTTGTAAAGGTAGTCATTTCAGTCGAAAGAACGACGTCTAGATGACCATTTTAGAAAACATACTTCCACTTTGAGTTTAACCATAATTTTTGGATATAGTTTCATGTTTATAATAAAAATCATTTTCTCAGAATAACAACTTTTAAATCAAAGTTTATCATAGTGTTTAATTAACTAACCCAAAACAGCCCGCGGTGTTACTACGACGGCGTAAATCCGGTTTTACGGTGTTTTTCGTGTTTCCAGGTTTTAAATCATTAAGTTAGCATATCATATAGATATAGAACATGTGTTTAGTTGATTTTAAAAGTCAAGTTAGAAGGATTAACTTTTGTTTGCGAACAAGTTTAGAATTAACTAAACTATGTTCTAGTGATTACAAGTTTAAACCTTCGAATAAGATAGCTTTATATGTATGAATCGAATGATGTTATGAACATCATTACTACCTTAAGTTCCTTGGATAAACCTACTGGAAAAGAGAAAAATGGATCTAGCTTCAATGGATCCTTGGATGGCTCGAAGTTCTTGAAGCAGAATCATGACACGAAAACAAGTTCAAGTAAGATCATCACTTGAAATAAGATTGTTATAGTTATAGAAATTGAACCAAAGTTTGAATATGATTATTACCTTGTATTAGAATGATAACCTACTGTAAGAAACAAAGATTTCTTGAGGTTGGATGATCACCTTACAAGATTGGAAGTGAGCTAGCAAACTTGAAAGTATTCCTGATTTTATGAAACTAGAACTTTTGGAATTTATGAAGAACACTTAGAACTTGAAGATAGAACTTGAGAGAGATCAATTAGATGAAGAAAATTGAAGAATGAAAGTGTTTGTAGGTGTTTTTGGTCGTTGGTGTATGGATTAGATATAAAGGATATGTAATTTTGTTTTCATGTAAATAAGTCATGAATGATTACTCATATTTTTGTAATTTTATGAGATATTTCATGCTAGTTGCCAAATGATGGTTCCCACATGTGTTAGGTGACTCACATGGGCTGCTAAGAGATGATCATTGGAGTGTATATACCAATAGTACATACATCTAAAAGCTGTGTATTGTACGAGTACGAATACGGGTGCATACGAGTAGAATTGTTGATGAAACTGAACGAGGATGTAATTGTAAGCATTTTTGTTAAGTAGAAGTATTTTGATAAGTGTCTTGAAGTTTTTCAAAAGTGTATGAATACATATTAAAACACTACATGTATATACATTTTAACTGAGTCGTTAAGTCATCGTTAGTCGTTACATGTAAATGTTGTTTTGAAACCTTTAGGTTAATGATCTTGTTGAATGTTGTTAACCCATTGTTTATTATAACAAATGAGATGTTAAATTGTTATATTATCATGATATTATGATATATAATATATCTCAGTATGATGTATATACAGTTAAATGTCGTTACAACGATAATCGTTACATATATGTCTCGTTTCGAAATCATTAAGTTAGTAGTCTTATTTTTACATATGTATTTCATTGTTAATACACTTAATAATATATTTACTTATCATTTAACATAATTAACCAAGTGTATCAATATCTTAATATGATTCATATGTACCTAGTAAGACGTTGTTATAACGATAATCGTTATATATATCGTTTTCGAGTTTCTTAAATTAATAGTCTCATTTTTATGTATATAACTCATTGTTAAAATACCTAATGATATACATACTTATAATAAAAACATGTTAACTATATATATAACCATATATATGTCATCGTATAGTTTTTACAAGTTTTAACGTTCGTGAATCACCGGTCAACTTGGGTGGTCAATTGTCTATATGAAACATATTTCAATTAATCAAGTCTTAACAAGTTTGATTGCTTAACATGTTGGAAACATTTAATCATGTGAATATCAATCTCAATTAATATATATAAACATGGAAAAGTTCGGGTCACTACAGGTTTCCCACTTGCTAATAGCTTCGATCTTTGCGGGATCAACTTTGATACGTTGATCACTCACAATGTGACCCAGAAATTGGACTTCCTTCAACCAAAATTCACACTTAGAGAATTTGGTGTAAAGTGGCTCTTGTCTCAAGAGTTCCAACACTAGACGAAGATGTTGTTCATGTTCTTCTTCGCTTTTGGAGTAGATGAGGATATCATCTATGAAAACGATAATGAACTTATCCAGGTATGGCTTGCATACACAATTCATGAGGTCCATGAATACGGCAGGTGCGTTGGTTAAACCGAATGGCATCACGAGAAACTTATAATGACCATAATGAGTTTTGAATGCAGTCTTCATCACGTCGCTCTCTTTCACCCTCAACTGGTGATAACCGGATCACAAATCGATCTTAGAGTAAACGCTCGATCCTTGTAGTTGATCAAAAAGATCGTCAATTCGGGGAAGAGGATACCGATTCTTGATCATCAATTTGTTGAGTTCACGGTAGTCGATACACATGTGGAATGATCCGTCCTTCTTCTTCACAAATAAACCAGGTGCGCCCCAAGGCGAGAAACTTGGTTTGATAAATCCACGGTCTAGCAGTTCTTGTAATTGACCCTGCAACTCTTTCATTTCGGAAGGTGCGAGTCGATAAGGTGCGTGAGCTACTGGTGCAGCTCCTAGTACTAAATCGATCTAAAACTCCACTGCTCTCGGTGGCGGTAATCCAGGAAATTCTTCCAGAAAGACATCTGAAAATTCGTTCACAATTCGTACATCATCCACGCTCTTCACCTCAGTTTCTAACGTTTTCACATGTGCTAAAACAGCAAGACGTCCTTTCTTCATGATCTTTTGGGCTTTCATGCAACTAATGAGATTCAGTTTTGAGCTACATCTCTCTCCGTAAATAATCAGTGGCTCACCATCTCCGTGTGGTATACGAAGAGCTTTATCTCCACAGATAATATCGGCCCTTATCTTGGTCAACCAGTCCATACCGACGATAACATCAAAGCTTCCCAACTTATTGGGTATCAAGTCAATCTCGAAATCCACACCATCTATGTTGATAATAGCTCCTCGGCTAATTTGGTCAAATTTCTCAAGTTTTCCATTGGCTACCTCTACAAGCATACTCTCCTTTAAAGGAACTAATGACCAATTTATCTTAGAGCAAAAAGTGTCTACATACATAACTCCTATCGGCACCAGTATCAAACAGGACAGAAGCTAATAGATTGTTGATAGTGAATATACCTGTAACCAAGTCGGGGTTCTCACGGGCATCCCTTGCATTTACGTTGAAAGCTCTGCCACGTGGTGGTCTGCCATCCTTTCGCTTGTTGGGACACTCATTTTTGAAGTGGCCCGATTGTCCACCCTCATAACACTTTCTCGGTCCAGTAGGGTTTGTCTTCACATTCAGGGTGGTGATCTTGCAGTCTCTGCTAATATGCCCAGTCCTTTTACATTTTTCACAGACCACGTTGCAGTACCCGGTGTGATGCTTGTAGCATCTCTTGCACTGCGGTAGACTACCCTTTTAGTTAGAGTTCGAGCTAGTGTTCGGATTGGGGTTCCTTCCATCGTTGTGCCTCTTAGCAGGGTTTTGTTCAAACACCCTCCCTTTGTTGTTGTCCCACTTATGCTTCTCACTACTACCCGATTCAGATTTAGCCTTTTCTGGTTCTTGGCTGGTGATTTGGTTCAATAGGGTATGCGCCATGCGCATAGCTTCTGGGACATCAGCTGGTTTTGAAAATGTGACATTTCCCTGAATGGACTTGGGGAGTCCCCAGAAATACCGTTCCATTCGCTTAAATTCGAGGGTGACCATTGTAGGACACATCAGAGGTCATTCCAGATACCTTCGATTATAACTATCAAGATTGTTTCCTATCACTTTCAGTCCCCAAAACTCAGTTTCCATCTTTTGTATCTCCGTTCTGGGGCAGTACTCTTCGATCATAGCCCCCTTAAATTCCTCCCACGGGGTAACATACGCCTCATCAATACCCTTAGCTTGAGCAAGTGTGTTCCACCAGGTTAGGGCGCCGTCCAACAGTGTACAGGAGGCATACTTAGTTTTGTTCATCTCTGAGCAGTTACTTACACAGAACATAGCTTCTAGTTTCTCAAACCACCTAGTCAGTCCAATTGGCCCCTCAGTACCACTGAAGTTGTGGGGCTTGCAGCTTTGGAATTCCTTGTATGTGCACCCGTTATGATTGTGCTGGATAATCGGTGGAGCTTGGGGGTTCATTTCTGCTATAGCTGCGGCTACCCGTTCAGCTATCATTTCTTCGATCTGTGCTGCTGTGGGCGTTGATCTTCCGTTGGCCATTGATCTTCCAAACAAAAATTTTGACTCAAGTCAAAATCCAGTATTCAAATAATAATAATATAGTATATGGTAACCAACATGGAATCAACACAACACATGTTAATTAAGTAATGCAACTAGATACAGATACCACAAAATCATCATACAGTAACGTAAATAGAACACCGTACAAAGATTAAACAACACTAAGTTCCATTAATTAATAAAAAGTTGCATACATTCGCATAAGATTCATACAATACATGAGTGAAACATGAAACTACAAACGGGATTACATAAAGAAACCTAATACAAAAGCCCTATGGTGATGGTGGGTAAAGGATGTCCATCATGTGGGGCACCTGGTCCTCGAGCTCAGTTACCCGAGCACGGAGGGTATCCACCTCCCTCGTCAGTTCCTCGACAGAGGGAGAGGCTGGTGTAGCAGGCGGTGCTGATGGTGCAGGTGGTGCCGGTGGTGCAGATGATGCTGGTGGAGCTGGTGGTGTAGACGGTCCAGCACCAAAAGTAGATGCTGCATAACGGGGAGCCTTACGTATGAATGGATCAGCAGGATACGGCACAAGCCGCTTACGGGCGGTAACTCTAACCTTCAGTCCACGTGCGTTAACGAACGACCTACCTCCGTTAACCCCTGGAATAACAGTACCGTCAAAACGATACCGCTTCTTCGGCGGGGTAGAGGGTGGCTGCACGGGTGCCTCCTTAGGGTCCTCGTCAGAATAATCATCGCTGGAATCGTCGGATGTTGAGTCGTCAGATGATGAGTCGTCGGAATCATCGGAAGGTGGATGTGCTAGGCCAGTAGTCATCAGTCGGTATCTACTGGGTGGAATCGGCACGACACGTCCATCAGGAAGGCGTCTAGCCCAATGACCATGCTCATTTCGGAAAGGAACGTCCCCGTATTCCCTAGGAATCACAGCACCACCGGAATGGTGTTGTGGCTCCGAAGGTCCTGGGATAAGTGGAGCTGGAATCTTTGGTAGATCCTCATGTCCATCTGAGATGATCACTAGGTCAGGTGCATGGCTACTGTCTCCAGAGGACGAAGCACCAGAGTCGCTGGAAGGTAAAGAGGATGAGATCTGTGAATCGGAAACAATGGCAGGCGAGGTGGCGGATGAGTCTGAGTCGCTCTCTAAAATGATAACAGGTGGAATATCCGACATCTAAACAAGGAAAAATAACTTTTTCCATGTCAGTAAGTCATAAAGCAAGCATGTATTATGTAAAGTAACTACGACAGTCTAGATCATCTATAGCAGCAAGTAGCATGGCAATAACGACAAGTATCATGCAATCGAAAGCAGATAGTAGCATGCAGTAGTGAAATCATGTAGTAGCATACGGCATATAGCAGTAAAAATAAGCAGCAGCATGCAGCAAGTTCTGCAGAAACAAGTAAACTAGCAAGTGGTAGATTAGTTCTATTAGTGAATCCTACTCTGTCCGGTCTAGACTCACTAATGCAACCTAATTCCCTACAACCAATGCTCTGATACCAAATGTAATGACCCGGAATTTTCCGACCAAATTATACTTATGAGATTAATATTTACATAAATTAAACCATACCAACATGATAAGCAATCTAAATTGTTGAGACTTGTGTTTTTGAAAAGAGTTTTACACAACGTTTGACCGTCCAATATGACCGATGATATCACGAACTATATAACATACGATAATTATACGTTTGTTTATATATATGTATTTATATATATTTAACATGATCTAAGGATGGTTTTACATCTCATTGTGTACTAATGACAATGAGTTATAAGTATATTTTGAAACTACTAACTTAAGTTTTCAAAATGATAACTATACGTAACATTCTTTGATATATATACTTATAATCTATAATGCTTATACATGTATCGTATATATAATGTATTTAATCACTTTTTAAGGACTTAAATACATAAAACAATATAAGTATATTCACAAAAGATAGCTATATTTGAATTCTCGTTCCGTTTCCTCAAGATTTCTATACGTATATCTAGGGTATATGTACCCTTATCATACCCAGCTTCTATACGTATTTACTATTGGTATATACACATCAAATCAACATCCTAATCAACATTATTACTGCCCTAGATATGAGGTAACTAGAATTTGTCAAGTAGTATGAATTATTAGTAACAAAACAAAATTAGGAATCCTTTTCTTTCTTTATAAACTAAAAACGTTTTTATAATTAAACACCATTTCTTCACTCCATTTTCTCATACCTACACCCTCATTTCTCTCTCAAAATACTCCTAACTTCATACTTGATCATATCCAAGCATTTTCCCCATCATTTAGCTTCAATTACAAGCCTTAAACACCATAAGAAAACTCTTTCAAGAACATATCAAAATAACCACCCATTTGAAGAAGTTTACTTCCAACCTTTTGATCTAACTCCACCACTCTTTGATTCCAAGATTATTTCTTATCTTTTGCAGTAACTTTGTCCAAGTAACTTGAGGTAGTAACCTTGTTCATAATCTTATTCAATTCATATTCATATAGCTATCTTATTTTGTGGTATAAAATTTTAACAACAAGAACATAGTTTGAATGATTTCAAACTTGTTGGCAAACTAAATAGATCCTTCTAACTTGACTTTTAAAACACTTCAAGACCTGTAATATATCATAATGATATGCTAACCTAACAAGATATAACTTGGTTTTACAAAGAACATCTTAAAAACTGAATCTACGTCGTCGGAGTGCAACCGGGGGCTGTTTTGGGTTGGATAATTAAAAACCATCTTGAACTTTGAATTGGAAGTTCATGTTCTAGAAAAATGATATTTCTTATGAATATGTTAACACATAAAAATTTCATGGTTTAACTCAAAGTGTAAGTATTTTTAGAAAAATGATCATTAAATGTTGTTTTTATGATGGAAAATGATCACTTTCATAAGTTTCACCAAAGTTTGACCTATAACCTATGATTTCGAATAAAAACTAAGGTATTTTCAGTTCATATTATTAAAATTTGACTTGATCCAAGGAAGTGGCAAGTTGAACCAACAAAAACTGAGTTGTAATGAAGAAACTACGACTAAAACAAGATTGGGTATCCGAAGCTAGTTTAGCTACGAAAATATTTGGAGAAAAAGTAAATTAATCATATCTTTCCTAATTAATATGATATTTTATATATAATTACTTATGATTTGATTTTATATATTTCAGGACCACCCGTAAACAACACGAGAAGATTAATCATAAGACCTCATGATTGTACACAACACGTCATTTGACAACACGGTACTTTATGTACGCAACACGTCATTTGACAACATGGTACCATGGGTCGAGATTAATTCTGATCAATACGAATACGATGGGGTCTTTATTTATTTTATTTAAGCAACTAATTGTGGACCACTAACATCGGACTGCTAACTACAGACTAAGAAAATATTAAAAGTATTAAAAGTATATATATATGTAACGATTACCTAAAAAGAAAATATGTTGATATATTATATATATGGTTAGGTTCGTGATATCTATCGGAGACCAAGTCGAATTAAATACCTTCAAGGCAAAAGTGAGTTTCATTTGCTCCCTTTTTAATTGCTTTTGCAATATATATTTTTGGGCTGAGAATACATGCGCTGCTTTTATAAATGTTTACAAAATAGACACAAGTACTTAAAAATATATTCTACGTTGAGTTGTACCACTGGCATATTTCCCTGTAGCTTGGTAACTACTATTTACATGGGTATTGTAAACGCGAATCCTGTTGATAGATCTATCGGGCCTGACAACCCCAACCGGACTGGACGACCAGTATTCAACGGTTGCACAGTACTTCATTTTGGTGACTACACTTGGTACGGTGTAGTGAGATTTCATAATAAAGGGAATATGCGACGTTGATTAAATCTTAAGTATGGTGACCAAGTGCTCAACCACTTAGAATGCTTTACATACACTTGCGAGTGTATTATGTTTATGATTATGAAATCTTGTGGTCTATTAACATATTGAAATGATTGTTATGATAAACCTATGAACTCACCAACCTTTTGGTTGACACTTTAAAGCATGTTTATTCTCAGGTACGAATTAAGTCTTCCACTGTGCATTTGCTAAATATAAGGACATTACTTGGAGCCGATCATCGCAATGGGACCAAATGTTGATGACTTCGTCCAGGTGGATTAGGACGGGTCCTTTCAGTTGGTATCAGAGCGGTGGTTGTAGCGAACCAGGTCTTGCATTAGTGTGTCTAACTAGTAGTTGTTAGGATGCATTAATGAGTCTGGACTTCGACCGTGTCTACATGTCAAAAGTTTTGCTTATCATTTCTAGTCGGAAATCATCTGCTTATCATCCTTAGGAAATTACCTGCTTATCATTCATAAGTCTAGACACGTTTTACTGCATTTACTGCATTGATAGTGTATAGACGAATTCTTATCTTAGCATATCTGTTATTGCGAACTTTGACTGATATCTTTTCAAAGATTCTCCATAATTTACGGGATTTTGGTATTATATATACATATGTAAATTATGTATCTATTTTATCTAATAAATGGGAGTTTGTGCTGAGGTAATCATATGCTTTCAAGAGTTGTACTATGTGCTTTTAAGAGTTGTAAGGTTAACTTTGATGATGTCATATGCTTTTCATAAAATATAATATTTTAATAAGTGAATTAATTAGTTAATACGGATTAAAATTTAGACAAGAAACTTTAATTTAATTGGCTCATCCACCATTTCAAAAGAATGTTTTATTTATTGGTGTATGTGCACCACCCTTTTCAAATTCAAACAAGCACCATAATAAATGACTATATTTATTTCGCTGTTAATAAAATAAAAATTTATTTCACTATTAAAAAACTAAAAATTTATTTACTAAATCATCTTTTTACTTTCATATTTCAAAATTTTCAATATCAATTCATCTTTCGATTGATTGATTGATATTATTTGCCATTTATTCAATTTCTACCCTGTTCGGTATTTACTGAATGAATAATGGCAATACATTGGAAATATATATTTAACAAGCCTTCACAATACTCAACATCTTGAGGCTACACAATTTATTTATATAGTTTAAGTTATTCAAAAAAAATTCACAATATCTTTAAATGTATTTTTACTACTGCATGATACTAAAATTATAAACATTTTATAATAAATTATATATATATTATGAATATTTAAATTCAATTAATTTAAGTAAATACGGAGTAATTAATATTTATTAACGGGTCAATGACACTAACATTATAATGTAGAGTTTTTTACCAAACCCGTGAATTCACGGGTCAATGAACTAGTTGAAGAGTACCAAATCTAACTCCTATAATCTATTCCATACCAAAAATTCATTTTCCCCATTATACAAGATGGATTCCGCATCTAGTTCGAATTCTTCAGATTCCGACAGTTATGCCGATATGGATTTCCATTCGGGCTCCGAAAGCAGCGTCACCGGAATGGATCAACCAATTTCCCATAATCTATTCTGGATGAATTGGGGATGGGTTCGTAATATACTAAATCACTGGAGACAAGAAGAAGGTGATCCATTCCATCCACCAAATTGCCCTCTTGGCGATGAACCTGAAGCACTTACCGGCGAACCTATTCAAAACACCATTTTCTCTCTCATTTCTAGAGTATCTCATCACGATTATATACTATCCCATATTAGAAATCTTGTTCATTCGCTCGCTCCAACCGCCAATCATCCCGGTGTACTAGCAGAAGTTAACGAACTTCGCACTCGCGTGACGGCTTTGGAGAACATGGTGCGAAGGTTGCAAACACCAGCAGCAGCACCAGCAGCATAATCAGCACCACCATCAATAACATTAACAATACCATCATCACCACTAACAAACAACATCCGCATCACACGTCTCGACATCATAATCTGTCCCACAAACATCAATATCATACGCACCATAGATACCAAGGAGTACCAACAATAATGAACGATGAAGTATTGATCCATAACTTCATTGATATTCTGCGAAGAATATGTGGTTTCAAAAAGTTTAGAGATTTCTTATTCTAGCTCAAATCGAAAAGCAAATGAGATTAATATCATATTAACTCATTAAATTCATGATTTCATCTGAAGAAAATATATATGTATATATGTTTTCATAAAGATTGTAATTAAAAGTTCTTTTGTACAAAATATTAATGGTGAAATTTTTTTTTAACGGGTAGGTAATACCCGAGGAATAATTAGATTTCATCTTAATAAGTTACATTGTACATTCGTTGAAGCTGATTCAATAGTCATTTACTATCCTACTTACAACCACCAATATACGTATCCGTTCACCGCAGAATAACCATTTTCATTCAATTTCATATTTGGATTTTGACTTCCCAAAATCCAACAAGTGGCATATGAAAAAACATATGACAAAATAAAATCTGTTAGAAACAAACAAATTAACTATGAAAAATTTTGTTAAGAATCCACGCTAACTGTTCCAGCTAACTGTTCCTAGCTAACTGATTACATTTTATTTATCGCAGTTTATTTATCGCAATTTAATTATCGCACTTTTATTTATCGTCATTTAATTTCTGTAATTATTTTACGCACTTTAAATATCGGGACACGTATACAATGTTTTGACATATCATATCGACGCATATATATATATTATTTGGAATCACCATAGACACTCTATATGCAGTAATGATCGAGTTCTCTATACAGGGTTGAGGTTGATTCTACAATAATATATATAGTTTGAGTTGTGATCGAGTCTGAGAGGTATACGGGTCACGACACGTATTAATTAATTCGTATATTATATATTAAACTATATATGAACTATTGGACTGTTACTGTGGACTATCGACTGTGGACTAATGACATTGGACAATTAAAATGAATTAACATATTGATTATAACATATGAAACTAAACATTTCTTCAAGATTGCCACTTGATTTCATCTTAAACCTCATTGTATCTCGGCGATTACAATCAGCGTTCAAATCTATCATGATTCTTAAAAACACCTCAATCAAGAGGATAAACCAACCGCACTTCATCTACGAAAGAAAAGATTGATGCATATATTTATGCACCTGAAAAACCCTCAGAAACTGAGTAAACGTTTGACACGTATCTATTCTAGTTCCTTTGACATTGTTATTACCGAAGATCGTTTTGCAATCCCTTTCCAAAGTAGCTAATTTTGTCACAGCTCCAGCAAGTCAACTCCGACTTTTCATCCGAAATAACTTTATTATAACCGCGATATATATGCGTACTCTTTATTGTTACTGGGGAACCTTTTATATTCCACAATATTACCATCAGCGATTAATCATTGTAAAAACACAATTCTCCTGAAACTACCTCGGTTTGATAACCGATGACCCATATCAGTTAACTTTGAAAATGCTGACGAAGCAGCATGTTGTAGATGATCTTAATGGCCAAAAGTTTGATGATAAAGAAAGGAGTGTTAGGAACGCTCGATAGAAAATTTAGTACCGAAAAGCGGATTATGTGAAACTATGAAGAAAGCCGTGGACAAATCACAAAGAATAAGTTTGCCTTCAAAGAATCCAAATGATTCTGTGCCTGCTGAAATCATTAGCAAACATCTTATTTCTCATTCTAAACCTTCACAGACAAATCTTCTTCATCATCCATTGATATTAGAAATTCTAAGATATTCTCGTATGTTCTTTTATAAATATCCTCCATATTTCTGGCGATATTTTCACAACTATTCTTATCTGAGATCATTTATCTCTCCGTAATATCTGCAACATAAAAGAAACTATGTTAGTTTCTAAATTCTGAAACCTTCGAGTTTAAAATATGAATGTTTTGAAGTAGTGTTGGGAACTGAAGCATGGATTAGTATAATATAATGACACTTGATCAACATCATTATATTACAGTAAGTCATGCTGAGTTTCTAATGAAGCATGATGATTCACAGTACTGTCATCATGTGCCATTTACACGATTCTTACATTCTATCTAATCTCTAAACATATCAAGAAAATATTTTTCTGGATGACTCGGTCTTCTCCAGGGTATTCTGGTAATTTAACAAATCAAAATCGTTCTATTACCATTTTCTTCTTAGAGCATTAGCTATGTTCATTCTGAATTTCATATCTACGAATTCCGGACCATTACTCGCTTGACTTGAAGTCGGGAAGAGAAAACGAAAGCATGAAGCTCCGAAAAATAATGAAGAATATAAACTTCGATAATAACCTCGAAATTACAAAACCGTGTATATCGATGCAGATAGCAATATAGAGACACGGGAGAATTAGAAACACTATAAACACAAGAGTATATTAGAAGTAAATAGATTCTTCTGGTGGTAGATGAAAAAAGAAGAATGACAGATATAAAAGTTAGGAGTATATCAAGAATCAGGACTGGATGGAGCATATTGATGAATGCTTTAAAGTAAGAATCAAGGGAGAAAGAATAGAAGGTGTGAGTCGTGGAAAATAAGGAAACGAAGGGGTGAATTTATAGTGGAATATCCGACAGAGCAATCGAAACAGATTATTGCATATAATCAAAGAAGATCCTGATTTCCTTAATCACCAAAGAACCAAATCTTATTACGTAAGATTCTCTTTAAATCCCTTAAATCCCGGAAATCAATCATAACTACGTCATCGGTTAAGACGAATATATTTTACTCATCTCACTCTTTTACGATAGTCTCATTTATATTCTTCGCATAATCGAATCATTTTATCTACATTACTCAATGATGATAAAACTCCATTATCACCTTATATTTGTCATGAAAACCTTCTTATTGTTATCCATAACAACCTCTATCAAATTTCGGGGACGAAATTTCTTTAACGGGTAGGTACTGTAATGACCCAGAATTTTCCGACCAAATTATACTTATGAGATTAATATTTACATAAATTAAACCATACCAACATGATAAGCAATCCAAATTGTTGAGACTTGTGTTTTTGAAAAGAGTTTTACACAACGTTTGACCGTCCAATATGACCGATGATATCACGAACTATATAACATACGATAATTATACGTTTGTGTATATATATGTATTTATATAAATTTAACATTATCTAAGGATGGTTTAACATCTCATTGTGTACTAATGAGAATGAGTTATAAGTATATTTTGAAACTACTAACTTAAGTTTTCAAAACGATAACTATACGTAACATTCTTTGATATATATACTTATAATCTATAATGCTTATACATGTATCGTATATATAATGTATTTAATCACTTTTTAAGGAGTTAAATACATAAAACAATATAAGTATATTCACAAAAGATAGCTATATTTGAATTCTCGTTCCGTTTCCTCAAGATTTCTATACGTATATCTAGGGTATATGTACCCGTATAATACCCGGCTTCTATACGTATTTACTATTGGTATATACATATCAAATCAACATCCTAATCAACATTATTACTGCCCTAGATATGAGGTAACTAGAATTTGTCAAGTAGTATGAATTATTAGTAAGAAAACAAAATTAAGAATCCTTTTCTTTCTTTATAAACTAAAAACGTTTTTATAAATGAACACCATTTCTTCACTCCATTTTCTCATACCTACACCCTAATTTCTCTCTCAAAATACTCCTAACTTCATACTTGATCATCTCCAAGCATTTTCCCCATCATTTAGCTTCAATTACAAGCCTTAAACACCATAAGAAAACTCTTTCAAGAACATATCAAAATAACCACCCATTTGAAGAAGTTTACTTCCAACCTTTTGATCTAACTCCACCAACTCTTTGATTCCAAGATTATTTCTTATCTTTTGCAGTAACTTTGTCCAAGTAACTTGAGGTAGTAACCTTGTTCATAATCTTATTCAATTCATATTCATATAGCTATCTTATTTTGTTGTATAAAATTTTAACAACAAGAACATAGTTTGAATGATTTCAAACTTGTTGGCAAACTAAATAGATCCTTCTAACTTGACTTTTAAAACACTTCAAGACCTGTAATATATCATAATGATATGCTAACCTAACAAGATATAACTTGGTTTTACAAAGAACATCTTAAAAACTGAATCTACGTCGTCGGAGTGCAACCGGGGGCTGTTTTGGGTTGGATAATTAAAAACCATCTTGAACTTTGAATTGGAAGTTCATGTTCTGGAAAAATGATATTTCTTATGAATATGTTAACACATTAAAATTTCATGGTTTAACTCAAAGTGTAAGTATTTTTAGAAAAATGATCATTAAATGTTGTTTTTATGATGGAAAATGATCACTTTCATAAGTTTCACCAAAGTTTGACCTATAACCTATGATTTTGAATACAAACTAAGGTATTTTCAGTTCATATTCTTAAAATTTGACTCGATCCAAGGAAGTGGCAAGTTGAACCAACAAAAACGGAGTTGTAATGAAGAAACTACGACTAAAACAAGATTGGGTATTCGAAGCTAGTTTAGCTACGAAAATATTTGGAGAAAAAGTAAATTAATCATATCTTTCCTAATTAATATGATATTTTATATATAATTACTTATGATTTGATTTTATATATTTCAGGACCACCCGTAAACAACACGAGAAGATTAATCATAAGACCTCGTGATTGTACGCAACACGTCATTTGACAACACGGTACTTTATGTACGCAACACGTCATTTGACAACATGGTACCATGGGTCGAGATTAATTCTGATCAATACGAATATGATGGTGTCTTTATTTATTTTATTTAAGCAACTAATTGTGGACCACTAACATCGGACTGCTAACTACAGACTAAGAAAATATTAAAAGTATATATATATGTAACGATTACTTAAAAAGAAAATATGTTGATATATTATATATATGGTTAGGTTCGTGATATCTATCGGAGACCAAGTCGAATTAAATACCTTCAAGGCAAAAGTGAGTTTCATTTGCTCCCTTTTTAATTGCTTTTGCAATATATATTTTTGGGCTGAGAATACATGCGCTGCTTTTATAAATGTTTACAAAATAGACACAAGTACTTAAAAATATATTCTACGTTGAGTTGTACCACTGGCATATTTCCCTGTAGCTTGGTAACTACTATTTACATGGGTATTGTAAACGCGAATCCTGTTGATAGATCTATCGGGCCTGACAACCCCAACCGGACTGGACGACCAGTATTCAACGATTGCACAGTACTTCGTTTTGGTGACTACACTTGGTACGGTGTAGTGAGATTTCATAATAAAGGGAATATGCGACATTGATTAAATGTTAAGTATGGTTACCAAGTGCTCAACCACTTAGAATGCTTTACATACACTTGCGAGTGTATTATGTTTATGATTATGAAATCTTGTGGTCTATTAACATATTGAAATGATTGTTATGATAAACCTATGAACTCACCAACCTTTTGGTTGACACTTTAAAGCATGTTTATTCTCAGGTACGAATTAAGTCTTCCGCTGTGCATTTGCTAAATATAAGGACATTACTTGGAGCCGATCATCGCAATGGGACCAAATGTTGATGATTTCGTCCAGGTAGATTAGGACGGGTCCTTTCAGTTGGTATCAGAGCGGTGGTTGTAGCGAACCAGGTCTTGCATTAGTGTATCTAACTAGTAGTTGTTAGGATGCATTAATGAGTCTGGACTTCGACCGTGACTACTTGTCAAAAGTTTTGCTTATCATTTCTAGTCGGAAATCATCTGCTTATCATCCTTAGGAAATTACCTGCTTATCATTCATAAGTCTAGACACGTTTTACTGCATTTACTGCATTGATAGTGTATAGACGAATTCTTATCTTAGCATATCTGTTATTGCGAACTTTGACTGATATCTTTTCAAAGATTCTCCGTAATTTACGGGATTTTGGTATTATATATACATATGTAAATTATGTATCTATTTTATCTAATAAATGGGAGTTTGAGCTGAGGTAATCATATGCTTTCAAGAGTTGTACTATGTGCTTTTAAGAGTTGTAAGGTTAACTTTGATGATGTCATATGCTTTTCATAAAATATAATATTTTAATAAGTGAATTAATTAGTTAATACGGATTAAAATTTAGACAAGAAACTTTAATTTAATTGGCTCATCCACCATTTCAAAAGAATGTTTTATTTATTGGTGTATGTGCACCACCCTTTTCAAATTCAAACAAGCACCATAATAAATGACTATATTTATTTCGCTGTTAATAAAATAAAAATTTATTTCACAATTAAAAAACTAAAAATTTATTTACTAAATCATCTTTTTAGTTTCATATTTCAAAATTTTCAATATCAATTCATCTTTCGATTGATTGATTGATATTATTTGCCATTTATTCAATTTCTACCATGTTCGGTATTTCCTGAATGAATAATGGCAATACATTGGAAATATATATTTAACAAGTCTTCACAATACTCAACATCTTGAGGCTACACAATTTATTTATATAGTTTTAGTTATTCAAAAAAAATTCACAATATCTTTAAATGTATTTTTACTACTGCATGATACTAAAATTATAAACATTTTATAATAAATTATATATATATTATGAATATTTAAATTCAATTAATTTAAGTAAATACGGAGTAATTAATATTTATTAACGGGTCAATGACACTAACATTATAATGTAGAGTTTTTTACCAAACCCGTGAATTCACGGGTCAATGAACTAGTTGAAGAGTACCAAATCTAACTCCTATAATCTATTCCATACCAAAAATTCATTTTCCCCATTATACAAGATGGATTCCGCATCTAGTTCGAATTCTTCAGATTCCGACAGTTATGCCGATATGGATTTCCATTCGGGCTTCGAAAGCAGCGTCACCGGAATGGATCAACCAATTTCCCATCATCTATTCTGGATGAATTGGGGATGTGTTCGTAATATACTAAATCACTGGAGATAAGAAGAAGGTGATCCATTCCATCCACCAAATTGCCCTCTTGGCGATGAACCTGAAGCACTTACCGGCGAACCTATTCGAAACACCATTTTCTCTCTCATTTCTAGAGTATCTCGTCACTATTATATACTATCCCATATTACAAATCTTGTTCATTCGCTCGCTCCAACCGCCAATCATCCCGGTGTACTAGCAGAAGTTAACGAACTTCGCACTCGCGTGACGGCTTTGGAGAACATGGTGTGAAGGTTGCAAACACCAGCAGCAGCACCAGCAGTAGCACCAGCAGCACCATCAATAACATCAACAATACCATCATCACCACTAACAAACAACATCCGCATCACACGTCTCGACATCATAATCTGTCCCACAAACATCAACATCATACGCACCATAGATACCAAGGAGTGCCAACAATAATGAACGATGAAGTATTGATCCATAACTTCATTGATATTCTGCGAAGAATATGTGGTTTCAAAAAGTTTTAGAGATTTCTTATTCTAGCTCAAACCGAAAAGCAAATGAGATTAATATCATATTAACTCATTAAATTCATGATTTCATCTGAAGAAAATATATATGTATATATGTTTTCATAAAGATTGTAATTAAAAGTTCTTTTGTACAAAATATTAATGGTGAAAATTTTTTTTAACGGGTAGGTAATACCCGAGGAATAATTAGATTTCATCTTAATAAGTTACATTGTACATTCGTTGAAGCTGATTCAATAGTCATTTACTATCCTACTTACAACCACCAATATACGTATCCGTTCACCGCAGAATAACCATTTTCATTCAATTTCATATTTGGATTTTGACTTCCCAAAATCCAACAAGTGGCATATGAAGAAAACATATGACAAAATAAAATCTGTTAGAAACAAACAAATTAACTATGAAAAATTTTGTTAAGAATCCACGCTAACTGTTCCAGCTAACTGTTCCTAGCTAACTGATTACATTTTATTTATCGCAGTTTATTTATCGCAATTTAATTATCGCACTTTTATTTATCGTCATTTAATTTCTGTAATTATTTTACGCACTTTAAATATCGGGACACGTATACAATGTTTTGACATATCATATCGACACATCTATATATATTATTTGGAATCACCATAGGCACTCTATATGCAGTAATGATCGAGTTCTCTATACAGGGTTGAGGTTGATTCTACAATAATATATATAGTTTGAGTTGTGATCGAGTCTGAGAGGTATACGGGTCACGACACGTATTAATTAATTCGTATATTATATATTAAACTATATATGAACTATTGGACTGTTACTGGGACTATCGACTGTGGACTAATGACATTGGACAATTAAAATGAATTAACATATTGATTATAACATATGAAACTAAACATTTCTTCAAGATTGCCACTTGATTTCATCTTAAACCTCATTGTATCTCGGCGATTACAATCAACGTTCAAATCTATCATGATTCTTAAAAACACCTCAATCAAGAGGATAAACCAACCGCACTTCATCTACGGAAGAAAAGATTGATGCATATAGTTATGCACCTGAAAAACCCTCGGAAACTGAGTAAACGTTTGACACGTATCTGTTCTAGTTCCTTTGACATTGTTATTACCGAAGATCGTTTTGCAATCCCTTTCCAAAGTAGCTAATTTTGTCACAGCTCCAGCAAGTCAACTCCGACTTTTCATCCGAAACAACTTTATTATAACCGTGATATATATGCGTACTCTTTATTGTTACTTAGGAACCTTTTATATTCCACAATATTACCATCAGCGATTAATCATTCTAAAAACACAATTCTCCTGAAATAACCTCGGTTTGATAACCGATGACCCATATCAGTTAACTTTGAAAATGCTGACTAAGCAGCATGTTGTAGATGATCTTAATGGCCAAAAGTTTGATGATAAAGAAAGGAGTGTTAGGAACGCTCGATAGAAAATTTAGTACCGAAAAGCGGATTATGTGAAACTATGAAGAAAGCCGTGGACAAATCACAAAGAATAAGTTTGCCTTCAAAGAATTCAAATGATTCTTTGCCTGCTGAAATCGTTAGCAAACATCTTATTTCTCATTCTAAACCTTCACAGACAAATCTTCTTCATCATCCATTGATATTAGAAATTCTAAGATATTCTCGTATGTTCTATTATAAATATCCTCCATATTTTTGGCGATATTTTCACAACTATTCTTATCTGAGATCATTTATCTCTCCGTAATATCTGCAACATAAAAGAAACTGTGTTAGTTTCTAAATTCTGAAACCTTCGAGTTTAAAATATGAATGTTTTGAAGTAGTGTTGGGAACTGAAGCATGGATTAGTATAATATAATGACACTTGATCAATATCATTATATTACAGTAAGTCATGCTGAGTTTCTAAAGAAGCACGATGATTCACAGTACCGTCATCATGTGCTATTTACACGACTCTTACATTCTATCTAATCTCTAAACATATCAAGAGAATATTTTTCTGGATGACTCGGTCTTCTCCAGGGTATTCTGGTAATTTAACAAATCAAAATTGTTCTATTACCATTTTCTTCTTAGAGCAATAGCTATGTTCATTCTGAATTTCATATCTACGAATTCCGGACCATTACTCGCTTGACTCGAAGTCGGGAAGAGAAAACGAAAGCATGAAGCTCCGAAAAATAATGAAGAATATAAACTTCGATAATAACCTCGAAATTACAAAACCGTGTATATCGATGCAGATAGCAATATAGAGACACGGGAGAATTAGAAACACTATAAACACAAGAGTATATTAGAAGTAAATAGATTCTTCTGGTGGTAGATGAAAAAAGAAGAATGACAGATATAAAAGTTAGGAGTATATCAAGAATCAGGACTGGATGGAGCATATTGATGAATGCTTTAAAGTAAGAATCAAGGGAGAAATAATAGAAGGTTTGAGTCGTGGAAAATAAGGAAACGAAGGGGTGAATTTATAGTGAAATATCCGACAGAGCAATCGAAATAGATTATTGCATATAATCAAAGAAGATCCTGATTTCCTTAATCACCAAAGAACCAAATCTTATTACGTAAGATTCTATTTAAATCCCTTAAATCCCAGAAATCAATCATAACTACGTCATCGGTTAAGACGAATATATTTTACTCATCTCACTCATTTACAATAGTCTCATTTATATTCTTCTCATAATCGAATCATTTTATCTACATTACTCAATGATGATAAAACTCCATTATCACCTTATATTTGTCATGAAAACCTTCTTATTGTTATCCATAACAACCTCTATCAAATTTCGGGGACGAAATTTCTTTAACGGGTAGGTACTGTAATGACCCGAAATTTTCTGACCAAATTATACTTATGAGATTAATATTTACATAAATTAAACCATACCAACATGATAAGCAATCCAAATTGTTGAGACTTGTGTTTTTGAAAAGAGTTTTACACAACGTTTGACCGTCCAATATGACCGATGATATCACGAACTATATAACATACGATAATTATACGTTTGTGTATATATATGTATTTATATATATTAACATGATCTAAGGATGGTTTAACATCTCATTATGTACTAATGACAATGAGTTATAAGTATATTTTGAAACTACTAACTTAAGTTTTCAAAACGATAACTATACGTAACATTCTTTGATATATATACGTATAATCTATAATGCTTATACATGTATCGTATATATAATGTATTTAATCACTTTTTAAGGAGTTAAATACATAAAACAATATAAGTATATTCACAAAAGATAGCTATATTTGAATTCTCGTTCCGTTTCCTCAAGATTTCTAAACGTATATCTAGGGTATATGTACCCGTATCATACCCGGCTTCTATACGTATTTACTATTGGTATATACATATCAAATCAACATCCTAATCAACATTATTACTGCCCTAGATATGAGGTAACTAGAATTTGTCAAGTAGTATGAATTATTAGTAAGAAAACAAAATTAGGAATCCTTTTCTTTCTTTATAAACTAAAAACATTTTTATAAATGAACACCATTTATTCACTCCATTTTCTCATACCAACACCCTCATTTCTCTCTCAAAATACTCCTAACTTCATACTTGATCATCTCTAAGCATTTTCCCCATCATTTAGCTTCAATTACAAGCCTTAAACACCATAAGAAAACTTTTTCAAGAACATATCAAAATAACCACCCATTTGAAGAAGTTTACTTCCAACCTTTTGATCTAACTCCACCACTCTTTGATTCCAAGATTATTTCTTATCTTTTGCAGTAACTTTGTCCAAGTAACTTGAGGTAGTAACCTTGTTCATAATCTTATTCAATTCATATTCATATAGCTATCTTATTTTGTGGTATAAAATTTTAACAACAAGAACATAGTTTGAATGATTTCAAACTTGTTGGCAAACTAAATAGATCCTTCTAACTTGACTTTTAAAACACTTCAAGACCTGTAATATATCATAATGATATGCTAACCTAACAAGATATAACTTGGTTTTACAAAGAACATCTTAAAAACTGAATCTACGTCGTCGGAGTGCAACCGGGGGCTGTTTTGGGTTGGATAATTAAAAACCATCTTGAACTTTGAATTGGAAGTTTATGTTCTGGAAAAATGATATTTCTTATGAATATGTTAACACATAAAAATTTCATGGTTTAACTCAAAGTGTAAGTATTTTTAGAAAAATGATCATTAAATGTTGTTTTTATGATGGAAAATGATCACTTTCATAAGTTTCACCAAAGTTTGACCTATAACCTATGATTTCGAATACAAACTAAGGTATTTTCAGTTCATATTCTTAAAATTTGACTCGATCCAAGGAAGTGGCAAGTTGAACCAACAAAAACGGAGTTGTAATGAAGAAACTACGACTAAAACAAGATTGGGTATCCGAAGCTAGTTTAGCTACGAAAATATTTGGAGAAAAAGTAAATTAATCATATCTTTCCTAATTAATATGATATTTTATATATAATTACTTATGATTTGATTTTATATATTTCAGGACCACCCGTAAACAACACGAGAAGATTAATTATAAGACCTCATGATTGTACGCAACACGTCATTTGACAACACGGTGCTTTATGTACGCAACACGTCATTTGACAACATGGTACCATGGGTCGAGATTAATTCTGATCAATACTAATACGATGGGGTCTTTATTTATTTTATTTAAGCAACTAATTGTGGACCACTAACATCGGACTGCTAACTACAGACTAAGAAAATATTAAAAGTATTAAAAGTATATATATATGTAACGATTACTTAAAAAGAAAATATGTTGATATATTATATATATGGTTAGGTTCGTGATATCTATCGGAGACCAAGTCGAATTAAATACCTTCAAGGCAAAAGTGAGTTTCATTTGCTCCCTTTTTAATTGCTTTTGCAATATATATTTTTGGGCTGAGAATACATGCGCTGCTTTTATAATTGTTTACAAAATAGACACAAGTACTTAAAAATATATTCTACGTTGAGTTGTACCACTGACATATTTCCCTGTAGCTTGGTAACTACTATTTACATGGGTATTGTAAACGCGAATCCTGTTGATAGATCTATCGGGCCTGACAACCCCAACCGGACTGGACGACCAGTATTCAACGGTTGCACAGTACTTCGTTTTGGTGACTACACTTGGTACGGTGTAGTGAGATTTCATAATAAAGAGAATATGCGACGTTGATTAAATGTTAAGTATGGTTACCAAATGCTCAACCACTTAGAATGCTTTACATACACTTGCGAGTGTATTATGTTTATGATTATGAAATCTTATGGTCTATTAACATATTGAAATGATTGTTATGATAAACCTATGAACTCACCAACCTTTTGGTTGACACTTTAAAGCATGTTTATTCTCAGGTACGAATTAAGTCTTCCGCTGTGCATTTGCTCAATATAAGGACATTACTTGGAGCCGATCATCGCAATGGGACCAAATGTTGATGACTTCGTCCAGGTGGATTAGGACGGGTCCTTTCACCAAATGAGACGCCCCGTACAAAACCATCGTGTATGGATCATCAACAACAGGATCATTACAAGGTCAAACACTATATGCTGTTTTAAAATAAGTTTGCATTCATAAGAAAAGGTGACGTCATAACCAACGCCAAATGTTTAACATACGATAATGTGCCTCTACGAATAGAAGGCGATAATAATAGTACGTGACCCAATGGTCGTTACAAATTCATTGTTTCAAAAGTAACTTAGTTTGAATGCAAAATAAACGTTTCATGCGAAGACATCTCTAATAAGCGCAGCGGGAGTCTACAAAGCATGGCAACTACAGCGGAAGCAATCAAACCTTAAGCACCTGAGAAAAACATGCTTAAAAACATCAACACAGAGGTTGGTGAGCTATAGTTTAAGTATAACAGTAATGTAAGGTAGGCCACGAGATTTTAATGTTTCAAAATAGTATGAAAAGTATATGTATAACCGTGGGCACTTGGTAACTAACTTAATGTAAATAACACCCCCTAAAAGTACACTTGGCGAGTGCGTAAGTTTACGAAGTATTAAACACCCGTTAAATGCTAGTGCTACTAGCCCGAGGGGGGATGTCAAACCCTATGGATCCATATCTAAGATTTGCATTCACCGGTTCAAAGACCAATGACTAAACGTTACCGAGCTAAGGGGAAAGTTTATGCCGTTGTATAAACCACACATATATAAAGTTTAAGTACTCATTTCTAGTATGTAAAACATAAAATGCGCATGTATTCTTAGTCCCAAAATAGTTAAAGTAAAAAGGGATGCTATAACTCACAGTGAAAAGTAGTAAAAGTCGATACGCGGGAATAGTAAGCAAGTGGTTGGTCCGGAAGGTCCTCAACCTAAATCAAAAGTTACTAAGTCAGTAAATCGTTTCTAAAGATTTAAAAGTATGTAAATTAGGTCTTAAGTATCATCATCACTCATCATTAATCAAAAAGTGTAAAGTAAGTTTCAATCAAGAATAGAGTTGGAAATAAAGGCTGATTCGTTCAGTCGCCACGACCTCTATACTAACTGAAATGAGGTGAGACCAGTGTCCATGGCTCCGTATATGAGTCCCCTAGGTACTGACCAATTTACAAAACCAAACTCGTCTTCGTTTGACCGTGGTGACGGTTTAAATGCGAGTAGGTCAGAAATTTCAGCACAACGTTAATAGGGTGTAGTGACTTTCGGGAGGCCATAAATCCTAAACCGTAACCCGGATTAAGATGAGGTATAAACGGAAAATCATCTAATCGAACCAAAATAACTGAAAATAAGCATTTCAGTAGCCCAGGTGGTCTGATCAGACCTAAAAAACAGTAGGTAATGTGTTCCGGTGGGTTCTTGGTGCTTGATGCTCATCACGGTTCTCATCCTTGATGCGTATAGCTTCAAGTGTACAACTCGTTGATGTGTTTGCATCATCTTTACCAAGTTTTGACCATCATGACACTAATGTAAGTCTAAGATATGTAGCACAATTCACTTAAGAGTTGTGTGAAGGTTGATGAATCAAAGTTACATCAAGATCTTAGATCCGACACATACATGAGTTCTAATAGTAATATTAAGCTACAAACTTGAAAGTAAACTAAATAAACAAGATCTTAAGTTGTAGAACTTAGATCTTAGCCAGATCTTAAAGATCCTAGACTAGAAAGTCTAGATCTATTGTTCTTAAGTTAGATCCTAAGTTATAGAACTTGGATCTTCACTTTAATGAAACCATAAGTTATGAAACTTAGATTTTCAACTTGTAAAATGTATATAAGCTTATAAGCTCTTGTTTACAACGGAAGACCATAAGCTATAGAAACTTAGATCTAACACAAGTGTATGAAGTTATAACGAGAAAGTTATACTTCCATGTTCTTGAACTTACAAAGTTTCAAGAATAATGAGATCAAGATTAACTAGTAATACTTGACCAAGAGCAACAATCATGAATTGAACATGTACAAAAGGAAGAAATAAATTAAATCTACAAGTAATAAGTTCATGGTTTTTCATACTTAGGAAGATTCAAGCCAAGGCTTGGATCTTTAAGAAAGTAAACCTTAAGTTTACAAACATGAACACAAGTATGATTTATAAAGCTCATGAACTTTTCTTTTTAACAAGTTTTATGGAGGAATCAAACTATAAACTTGATCCTCCTTGGTTCTTGTATGTTCTTGTATAAACAAGATAATATGAAGAATAAACTAGAAAGTTTGATTCTTAACTACTAGTAATAAACAACAACAAACAACAAGTAAGTAACAACAAACAAAGAACAAGTAAATTGATGATGATGGTGGTGGTTTTGTTAAAGGAAAAAGAAGAAGAAACTAGAACATATTACTTACAAGAAAGGAGAGAAAAGTTGAGAGAAAGTGTAAGTATTTTGTGTGTGTGTGAAATGAAATGAAGACAAGTGAATATGTAACACAAAAAAAAATTGAACTCTTCCCTCACTCCCCATGTGGCCGACGGTTTACAAGGGCTCAAAGGGGAAGGTCAATTGCTCACTTTCTTGTGTTGGGAGGTGGTGAAAGCTAGAAAAGGATTAAAGTTAAGTTGCATGGGAGCTTGGTGCAAGCATGCTTGTGACAAATCTCTTCATACTTAAGTTAATTAATCCAAGTTTAAGCCTTAATAAGTCATTAGCATAATGTTGGACTAACTAGTCCATTAAGAAAGTAGGGTGGGCTTCCAAGTCCATGTCCATTAATAAAGGCCCAAGTCTAAGTAAGTAAGCAACAATTAGATAAGTAAAGCCCAAGTAATTAACTAGTAACATTAGTTAATTAAAAATGATTAATAATAATTAATCATGAACGTGAATAATATTTGAAATATTATTCGTGAAAAACACGTGTGTTACAAAGACGAGTCGGGACATTCAAAGTCAAATACGGTAACAAGTAAATGTATAAAAATACATTCATTAAAGCCCAAGTATTAATAACAAATATTAATAATTATACGTTGGAAAATCCAGGGTCGTTACATTACCCACCTGTTAAAGAAAATTTTGTCCCGAAATTTTAAGCTGAGGTAGATGGAGGAGTTGGGAAAAGGTGAGGATACTTCTGCATCATTTGATCCTCTCGTTCTCAGGTAAACTCAGGTCCTCGTTTGGCATTCCATCGTACTCGAACGATCAAAATCCTTTTGTGTTTCAAAGTTTTGACTTCACGGTCCATAATTTTGATAGGCTCTTCCACGAAGTGGAGTTTGTCATCAATTGTAAGTTCCTCCAATGGTATGACATGTTCCAGTTCAGCAAGAAACTTTTTCAAATTCGATTCATGAAAGGTAGGATGAACTGAGCTCAATTGAGTTGGAAGATCCAAACGGTAAGCAACGGGTCCAACACGCTCCAAGATTTCAAAAGGACCAATGTATCGCGGGTTTAACTTCCCACGTTTTCCAAAACGGATGACACCTTTCCAAGGTGTGACCTTCAACATTACACGGTCACCCACGTTGAATTCAAAATCTTTACGTTTAAGGTCTGCATAACTCTTTTGGCGATCACGGGCCCGTCTTGAGTCTCGCTTGAATTTGGACAATCTTCTCAGTTGTTTCATGGACTATCTCAGGTCCGGTGATTTGCGTTTCGCCTACGTCGGCCCAATAAATAGGAGAACGGCATTTGCGGCCATACAACGCTTTAGAAGGTGCAGCATTAATACTCGAATGATAACTGTTGTTGTAAGAGAATTCAGCTAGCGGCAAATGCCTTTCCCAAGCCTTTCTGATATCAATGACACATGCACGCAACATGTCTTCCAAAGTCTGAATCGTGCATTCGCTTTGCCCGTCGGTCTGCGGGTGATACGCAGTGCTCATGTCGAGACGAGTCCCCAAGGCTTCTTGCAAAGAATGCCAAAATCTGGAAGCAAAACGGGGATCGCGATCTGAGATGATCGATAAGGGCACACCATGATGAGATACAACCTCTTTTACGTATATTTGAGCGAGTCTCTCCATCGTATCCGTTTCCTTCGTGGCTAAGAAGTGTGCAGATTTAGTAAGACTGTCAACAATAACCCAGATGGTATCGTACCCGCCCACCGTCTTTGATAGCTTCGTAATGAAATCCATTGTTATCCTTTCCCACTTCCATTGCGGGATTTCCGATTGTTGAAGTAACCCAGAAGGCCTCTGATGTTCGGCCTTAACTTTCGAGCAAGTCAAACACTTCCCAACATAAGTTGCAATGTCCTTCTTAAGATTAGGCCACCAGTACTGTTCCTTAAGATCGTGGTACATTTTACCCGCTCTTAGATGAATCGAATATCTCGACTTGTGGGCTTCATCTAGTATAAGACTCCGTAGATCTCCATAACGAGGTACCCAAATTCTTCTGGCATAGCATCGGAGTCCAGTTTCCTTAACTTCAAATCGAGAAACGAGAATATTCAAGTATTCATGATATATATTCTCCTCCTTGAGAGCCTCATCTTGGGCTGCTCGGATCTGGCTATTGAAGTTCGAATGAATGGTGATGTTCAGTGCCCGAACTCGAAGAGGTGCCATCCTCTCCTTTCGGCTCAAAGCGTCAGCTACGACATTGGCCTTGCCAGGGTGAGAACGAAGTTCACAATCATAGTCGTTCAGCATCTCGATCCATCGACGATGTCTCATATTCAGTTGCTTCTGATCAAAGATGTGTTGGAGGCTTTTATGATCTGTGACATGATAAGCAAAACATTTGACATGCAGCTAAGGTCGAAGTCCAGACTCACTAATGCATCTTAATAACTATCCGATAGATACACTAATGCAAGACCTGGTTCGCTAAGACCACCGCTCTGATACCACATGAAACGACCCGTCCTAATCCATAAGGATGAATACAATAACATATGGTTACATCGCGAGGTATTTGACCTCTATATGATACATTTTATAAACATTGTATTCGTTTTAAAAAACCAACTTTCATTACATCGAAAGTTGACAGGCATGCATACCATTTCATAATATCCAAACTATAAATGACCTAATTTGTCATTTACTTAATAATAATCTTTATTGAACTCAACGACTTGAATGCAACGTCTTTTGAAATATGCCATGAATGACTCCAAGTAATATCTTTAAAATAAGCAAATGCACAGCGGAAGATTTCTTTATTACCTGAGAATAAACATGCTTAAAAGTGTCAACCAAAAGGTTGGTGAGTTTATTAGGTTATCGTAATCAATCATTTACATAATTTTAATAGACCACAAGATTCTCATTTTTCATAAATATCATTACACTCGCAAGTGTATAAAATCCATTCGTATGATGAACACCTGGTAACCGACATTAACTTTAATGCATATAGAATATCCCCCGCATACTCACAAGTATGCCATATACTGGCAATCGCAATCACCATTTAAATCAAAGTACTAAAGCAGTTCAATTTCTCTGACTAGGACTGGTCAGTGCCCGTAAATCTACCTTTAGGATTCGCGTCAATTAAGGGTCATTTCCCTAATTCTTAGGTTATCAAGTTAAAGGGGCAATATTCGGTATAGTAATCCAACCATCAGAATGTAGTTTCAAGTACTTGTGTCTATTTCGTCAAACATTTATAAAAGCAGTGCATGTATTCTCAGTTCCAAAAATATATATTGCAAAAGCATTTAAAAAGGGAGCAAATGAAACTCACAATACTGTATCTTGTAGTAAAAATACATGTGACAGCATTGAACAAGTGTAAGATTGGCCTCAGATTCACAAACCTATATTAAGTATATATATTTATATGTTGGTCAATATCTGTCTAGCAATTTAGGTCAAGTCGTAGTGTATCACAATCCTAATGCTCGAGACCGATATGCAAAAGTCTACGAAAGTCAATTTGACTCAAAATGACATCTAAAATCTATACATGTTTATTATATAACTTAAATATAGTCGTTTTATATAATTAAATGTATTTATCAGATTTTATTAAAGTAGATAATACAGTTCTTTTATTAATAAATAAAATTTATATTAAAACTTATATATGATAAAAATATACTTTTATATATTTTACGTAATAAAGTTTATAAAGTTCACTTAATATCATAAAAATATAGTGGTATGTATTATTATATTACGTGTGGTTAAAATATCTTTGTATCACATATTTATTTAATAAGATAATATTGATAATACTAATAAATAAAAGTTGTATTATTTTATAATAATAATAATTATTATTATTCTACAAATAATAATAAAAATATTTATATTTACTAATGATGATAACAATTATGATGAAATGATAATTCTAATCATGATAATTTTACTAATAACGATACTTTTTAATAATAATATTTTTATATAATAATAATAATTCTAAAAATGATAATTTTTAATAATAATACTAAAATGATAATAATAATGATATTTTATAATAAAAATGATAATTTTAGTGAAAATGATAGTTTTAATATTAATGATACTTTTAATAATAATAATAATGAAAACGATATTTTTATCTAAATCAATATCATACAATATTTTAATTTCATCATAATGCTTATACTCGTTATTTCCTAATCGATTTGTTTAATAGCTTTTAGTCCTCTTTTATATCGCATAATGATAATAATATTAATCATAATAATTAGATAATACTAATATTAGTTTTAATGATAATGATACGAATAATAATAAATATTATAATAATATTACCGATAATACTAATAACTATTTCAATGATAATAATAATAATAATAATAATAATAATAATAATAATAATAATAATAATCTTAATGATAATAACGATAGTAATACTAATAACAATGACAATTTTTAATGATAATACTTATATTAATAACGATAATGATAATAATAATAATAATAATTATTATAATTATTATTATTATTATTATTATTATTATTATTATTATTATTATTATTATTATTAGATAATCATAACGACGATAATAACAACGATAATAATAACAATAATCATTTTTGATAATAATACTAAAATCATAGATAATTCAATTGACTATATCTTTTAATCCGTTCATCGAAACTATGCGCTTTCTAAATGAAAAGTTATTAATTTTTCGCCAGCTTTCCAACGACATGCATATCATATACCTTATCCTAGTTGCATATGTATTAAATTTGTGATTTATCATAATCTATTTAACGACAATATTAAGAATACAAGCATGCATAATCCTATTTACTCGAGCACTAGTCAGGGATACACTATTAATATATAAAAGATAATATATGAATGCTCACGTATCAATATTGTGATTTAATATTGCAGGAAAGTAGGTAAACGCGATGGAGATGATAAACACTAGATTGACCTTACGAGCGTACCCACAAACATTACCCATAACCTCCATAGCTGTAACCCATAATTTCCTTAGCTCTATCCCGCTCGAAAACCCGTTTTGAAAATAACTCGCTCATGACCCCGTCGTGGTATTTTATGTATATTCTAGTAATAATAATACTAATATTAATATACTAGATTAATAATAATAATCTTTAATAATAATAATAATAATAATAATAATAATAATAATAATAATAATAATAAATTAAATAAATATTACCGAGTACATTAAGATAGAGAGATTGAAGGTTTGTGAATTGAAACCAGAATGCGTTCGAGCTTTATAGAAAATTTCTGGGATCCACTGCTCTGCAATCGTGGAGTTTTTGTGGATAACTGCTCGGCAATCACGGAGCCACCTTTTACAGCTCACCAATTTGTGTTTTAATCTGCCGACGGCTTATATATATATATATATATATATATATATATATATATATATATATATATATATATATATATATATATATATATATATATATATATATATATATATATATATATATATAATCTTTATATTTATATAAATACTATATTATATTCTCGCGCATAGTTGACTTGTTATTTTAGTTCCGATAACTTGTACGTTGACACTCGACTTATGTCCCGGTTCCGGTTTTTCGAACGTCCTTTCGTACGCTGCGAAAACTTGTACTTTACGTTTCGCGACGTGTACCTTTATCAATGATTAGGCTTATTCACCAATAAAATATATTCCATGAAATGTAGCTTATACATTTGAGTGTTTTGGTCATTTGCTTCTTTAAAACAACGTCTTAATATATATATATATATATATATATATATATATATATATATATATATATATATATATATATATATATATATATATATATATATTATTTTAAATCTAAATGTTTTATGACTAAGTTAAATATTATATTTTATCACTTTGTAAAATATATATATATTTTCATTTAGAAATATAAATTTATACATATTATATATTTGAAATATTTATTTAATAATTTAAAAAAAAAACTAATTATACTTCAAAGATCATTATTTAAGATCATTTAAATAATAGAAATTGTTGTATCACATAACGTTTACACTTTAAAACTTAAATTGATATAATTTATTTATGTGTCACCGTTTATTTTAATTTCTCAAACGTTCTAATTAATATATCTAATTATCAATCGAATCAATAAACAAGTGTTACTATCGTTTACATAACTAATTTGAAATCATAAATATTTTCAATATTAATAAACACGTTTTAAATACACGTTGCGAGTTATTTATATATTTAATTCTAATAATTTATATTCCAACATATTGTATTGTGTTATTTAAACAAAACATTTTAATAATCAAATTCTATTGAATCGACAAACGTTTCCGCAAGTTTGAAACTAAATCAATTGAATATTATGAAATTCAGTTCTTCACTAACTTTTGTCTAACTTTCGTTATTTGACACTTTGTTCCTACTTGCAGATCACTTTACCATTTATTCCGAATATTGTTAAAAAGGACAGATTTCTTAAATCACAGTGGACCTCATAACAGAGACCCGTAACCACCTCATAATGTATCTGATAATTCAATCATTTGATATTATCTTTTAACTCCGATGATAAATATATTAACGTATATCGAAACAAATACGTTCATGTAAAGTATTATACATCTAATACTTTATTAACGTTTTCAATTAATATTTATATATAATTATATATATGCACATCAACTTAAATATAATTGTTCGTGAATCGTTGGTAATAGTTGAAGGGTAATTAAACATATGAACATAGTTTCAAAGTTTTCGAGACTCAATATTACAGACTTTGCTTATCGTGTCGGAAACATATAAAGATAAAGTTTAAATTTGGTCGGAAATTTTCGGGTCGTCACATGGAGGGAGTAGTAATTACTAATTACTACATTAATACTTAAATAAATATATCAAAAACATAAGTTTCACGAGTTTAGATAAATTTGAGTCATGCCTAATTTATTTACGAAGTAAATATAATACCACTACTATGTTATGTTATGTTATGTTGAGGTGATAAAAGTACAGTGAGTTTTAAGAATTACCCATTGAGTTTTTACATTTTTCATTAGGAAAATAATATTACAGAATAGAAGAGGGAGAGAGAGACAGTAGTAGCAGTAGCTAGTAAAGCCTGAGCAAGTAGGTAATTTCAAGTTTCAAAGTTGTGTATCATTTACTTGTAATATACAAGTCATAGATGCACACTTTTATATTTCTCTTTCCACCCTTCTTCCATTTCTTTTCTTCTTTATCATGCTCGTACCTGCAAGTCTGCAACTAAGTTTAAACATGGTTGGTTGAGTGGTTGCACTTTCATATCATCGAAAAAAAACTATGAAAAATTTACACTTCATCTTCTAGATTCACTGGTTGCAAGTGGCTACCCCTTGCTAAAATATAGATCCGCCCCTGTAAAAAATATAGATGTAAGATAAGCTTTGGAAAATGTAACTTTGTACTATTACAGTTGCCAATTACTCGAAGAGTTAAACCAACATTACTGATTATTCTCATCCACACACCTTTCTTTCTCTTCATCTCCAAATTTCTTCTTCATAGTAAAATCAAACTTTACCTTTTTATTCATCTTCATAGCTAGATCTGCACCACCATTCACTCGAGTTCGCCATCCATATTTACCGTCCGTCACCCTCTTCATTTTCGAGAAACAACCGCCATCAGAACTCAGAAGATGTTGGCAAACCGTCATCAGATCCGGTGGTGGAAGAGGTCTTAGTGGCGGCAGGAACGAACGTTGAAGGTGGTGGTTGACGGTGACAGTGGAAAGATAACAAAGATGTTAGCTTCAGTAGAAAGACATTATTGGTGGCAAGAGGTCAATGGTGGTGGTGGTGGTTGATGGTGCTGCCAGAAGAGGTTGTTGAATATGGTTTTTGATGGGGTTGAAAGGGAAAAAAAGGTGGTGGTGAGTGGTGGCCAAAGGTGGTTGAGAATAATCTGTAATTACGTATTTACCCTTATCAAGTTGTTATAAAGACAATATTATCCTCGTGAACAGTACCAGGGAAAAAAGAAAATGCTACAGTATAACAGTGATTTTGGGGTATGTGCCGGGTCCCTGTTGGATGTCATTTACGGCAATTAGTATATTTAGTAATTAACATATTATCTAATACACAAAAATTATGAATTGTACTTAAGGGCATTTTTGTCCTTTCACCTTTTTTTCTTTTTTTCCTTTTAACTAAATTCCATTACACCAACAAAGCCCCCACAAACTTCTTTCACAAATTCAAATCGATCCCCCAAACAGGGGGTAAAGTGTCAAATAACCATTTTCATAAAACATATTAAATAAACTCCACCCAAATATTCAACGGGTCATATCTTTTCGCTCGCAACGAGTTAAATTTTTCCGATACCATCGTTAAACTCGAATAATTTTAGGAACACAATGTCACTAACTATACGCAAAATGGGCGCTTTTTAAAAAAAGCTAAATATTTGGGGTACTTTTTATACACGTTGATTTTGAGTTAAATTTTTAAAAGTTGACAATTTCATAGTGAAATGTGGAGATGCACATATATTGTTAATTTAATATAACATTTAAAGTTTTCACGGGTTATACCTTTTAGTTCAACTCGAGTTGCGCTTCAACAACATCATCGTTAGCCACGAAATAATTTTAAAAACTAAACACAATAAAATACGTTGAAAACCGAACCCCGGCGCGAAGTGATGGTTCGAAAACTAGTTATTTATTTATTGATTAACTTCTATCATAATTACCATGTATAGAAAGGTAATTTGAATAACTTTGTCTCAGATAACTAATTATAGATAAGTGACAACAATCACTTTATTTTACTCTATCTTCTTAGTTTTTTGTTTCTACTAGTAACAAAGAGCACTTCAACCTCCATTATTACAACACAAAAGATATAGTTTTGGGTTCACTACCATCTTCATCATGCCCTCCTTTATCTACACTGGTACTGACCGTTTGCATCTCCGGGAAACTGGGTAAGTTTCGACCACCAGCATCTCGCCAGTGGTTCGGTTTTTTCCGTCTTTATGTCTGAATAAGTACAACCATTTCCCTTCTTCTTCAAACGCGTGTGTTCCAAGCGCCTTCTCTGGTCACAAATCCGGGAAACAGGCGGCGATTCCGAGAATTTTAGCTCGGGATCTGTAAACTGGTTGTGGGTTGGGGTTGTTTACCTTTGTCCTTCGTTTTCCGTTCGTAAGGGAAGGTTTGTCTGACGATTTCTTGACTTTTGTGCCTCTCTTTACCGAATTTGCGTTTTTGGGTAGGTGTAGGCGGCGAGCTCCGACAGGAGCTCTATACCCTTTTAGGTTGGTTTTCGGTTCTTGGGTTAAAAGCTTTGATTTGCTGGACAGGTAGTTGTAGTATTTTTTGTATGTTGAAATTCGTAGGTTGCAGTAGCCCGATGGCTACCAGCGTCAACCCATGACTGTTGGCGACTGATGGCGACCAAGGGTGGTTTTGTATGTTGAAAGCTCTATACCCTTTTAGGTTGGTTTTCGGTTGGGGTTGGCTGTAGGTGGCTACAATTAGTGGTTGCGTCTCCTGATTGTGCTATTAGTGCTTGTACATGTGGCAGCTGGTTACCGCTTATTGGCGGCTGAAGTTTGCGGGTTTGTATTTTCCTTAGAAAATCTGGGGGAAATGGTCTAGTTCCTTTACGTTTTGATTCTGATTTGGGTTCTGTACGGTTGCTGCTCGTTTGGTTCATTCATTCCATTTTCCCGTCATAGTGGGCTTGGTGTTGTTGCTGGTGTAGTTGATTTTGTTGACTTCAGAAATTGGCCTCGGGTTACGTGTTCATGGGTTGCCCGGTGAATGGTTTGAATATGCGGTTTCTGAGGAGTGAAGTTGCGGTGTTGGATACGGGATCAAGGTTATGTATATGTTTTAGGCTTAGATCTGGTGTATTTTTTGTATGCAATTTCAATTGTAATTTTAATAGTGTTCGCTCTGTATTTTAATGTTTTCGTTCATGGTTTGGAACGAATAGAGCGAGTGTCAGTGAGTTTCGGTCGTCTGTGACCAAGTACTTCCTCAACAGATTGTCATGATCTGCTCAATGTTGTTCCATCAGATCCTTTGTTCTATTATATATATATATATATATATATATATATATATATATATATATATATATATATATATATATATATATATATATATATATATATATATATATATATATATATATATATATATTTTCGCCAAAAAAAACTAATTATAGATAACCATTATGACAAAAAACCCTAGTAGCTCCAGAATTTTAGTAGGTCCAATGGCGATTCCAAACTTCCGACGTATTAATGATCTATCTTTTGCTCTAATCGTTAATTTACCTACCCCGAGGTTGAGCCGTGGTCTTTCCTTTCGATGGGTGGTAAAAAGAAGAAGAAAATTCCGTTAACCGAGTCTATGTTTTTAGTAATTGGATGATTGGAGGCTCGAATATTGAGGGGTCGAAGAAAGAAGATGATCATGGTGATTCCTTTTCTGTTACGATATTCGAACGTGGTTCCATGAACAAGGAGAGTAAGACGTATGATAGCTCTATTAATGGTACAAGTGATGAGAAAATGAATGATGATGATTATGGGGATCTGTCCATTTGGCTACCGATTCTCATACAAATTCTTTATATAATTATACCAACGTATTTCCTTTCAATATGAATTACACGGTGGATGTGAATTAGTTAGTAAAAAACATACTTATGTGATTTATGTGATTTGCATGAATTCGTTGATAAAAAAACATACTTATGTGATTTATGTGATTTGCATGCAACTCCTACTTTAGAAAATAAAAAATATTTTTTGACTTTTATTGATGATGCTTCTAGATTTTGCTATGTTCATTTATTACACACTAAGGGTGAAACATTAGATCAATATAAAATTTCTAAAACTGAAGTAGATTTGCATCAAAAGACTTTGATAAAAAAACTTAGAAAGGATAGGGGAGGTGAATACATTGACCACTCGTATAATTTTGGGGGGGGGGGCTATGTTAGCAGCTTGTTATTTGCTTAATACAGTTCGTAACAAAAGGAACGATATTACACCTTATTAACTCTGAACAAAGGAAACATAACTTGAATTATCTACGAGTATGGGGTTGTAAGATTGCCTGATCCAAAGAAGAAAAATTTAGGTGAAAGAGGTAAACATTGCATATTTATTGTATATGTTAGAACATTCCAAGGCCTATAGGTTTTATGTTATAGAGCCTAATGAGTTTGTCTCAATCAATTTTGTGATTAATTCAAGGGATGCACTATTTGATGAAAATCGATGTTCATCTATACCTAGACCAAATGACGCGATTTCAAGTAAAAATAGAATCAATGGGAATTGTAATGATGAAGTCTTTAAAAGGCGATTGATCAGTCACTTGAGCTTTAAAAGCAAAGGTGAAAGGAAACCTAAATCATTTGGACCAGATTTTCAATTATACTCAGTTGAAGGTTACAAGGATGATGTTTTTACCCAATATTCATATGCTTCAATGTTGAGGATGATCCTAAAATATATGATGAAGCAATGAGGTCTCAGGATGTTGCATTATGGAAGAAGGCAATTAATGATGAGATGAATTTCATCATGGACAACAACACTTAGGTGTTTGCTGATCTACCTCCTGGTTGCAAATTGATCTTTAAAAGGAAGATGAATGTAATGGAACAATTTAAAGGTTCAAGGCAAGGTTAGTCATTCAAGGCATTATACAAAATTCTGGAAATGACTATTTTGATACTTGTGCTTCAGTGGCTCGTATCACTATCATTAGATTACTGATTGCATTATTTTCAATTTACAATCTAATTATTCACCAGATGGATGTGAAGATAGCATTCTTGAATTTTGATTTTGCTTATATGGTTTATATAAACCAACCTCAGCGCTTTGTCATGCTAGGTAATGAAAGCAAGATGTGCAAACTTGTGAAATCCTTATATGGATTGAAACAAGCACATAAACAATAGCATCAAAAGTTTGACGAAGTGGTTTTATCTAGTGGTTTTAAATTCAAACAAACTGATAAATGTGTATATAGAAAATTTGACGATTTTGGTAAAGGAGTTATAATTTGGTCGAAGTTATCCTTGGTATTAGGATCAAACGTAAAAGTGAAGGAATTTTGATTTCTCAATCACATTATATTAAGAAGGTGTTGAGAAAGTTTAATTGCTTTGATTGTACTCCTGTGAATACACATGTGAATCCAAGTGAGAAGCTTATACCTAACCAAGGTGAAGCAGTATCACAACTTAAGTATTCACATGTGATTGGATGTTTGATGTATGTCATGACTTCTACAAGGTCGAATATTGCTTTTGCTATACGAAAATTGAGTAGATATACTAGTAATTCTATAACTCATCATTGGCAAGCAATTAGGTGGGTACTGTAGTATTTGAAGAAAACTATGAACTATAGTTTATCTTATAGTGGGTTTCCTTCAGTAAAAGAAGGATACACTGATGCGAGTTGGATAACCAATGCTGAAGATCATTATTTAATAAGTGTTTAAGTATTCTTGCTTGGGGGAGGTGCTATTTCACGGGCTTCCAAAAAGCAAACATGTATTACCAACTTAAGGATGTAATATGAGTTTGTTGCATTAGTTAATGCTGGTAAAGAGGTAGAATGGCATAGAAGTTTAATTCATGAGATTCCATTATGGCCTAAACCTATAGCACCCAGGTCTATGCATTGTGATAGTGCTGCTACATTGGCAAAGGATTATAACTAGATGTTAGATGTACGATGGGAAATCTGAACCTTAGGTGTCAGACAGTTGGTCCCTTGATAAACAACATGAGTATTGTAGGGGGGGGGATGAATGCAATTCTTTTAATTAACTTAACAGTTAAGACACATATTAGTATTCAAGCAAGTAAATTAAATAGAGGTAAAAGTAATTTTTCAACGGTTATTCTTTATTGATTAAATCACAAAGAATTACAACTATCCTTGGCGGAATGATAGTTGGTTGATACAGATTTACCTAAGTATAGCTACAGAGAGTGTTCTAAGCTATTACACGTTTTGGACTCTAAATAAACAAACCCACAGACTCTAAATAAACAAACCCACACCACTATTGTTACAATAGTGGATACATCAATTTATACTAGTCATATTATCCGTGTAATTGTTCTATTGTCCACTGGTGCATAGGATGTCTGTACTTGTGGGACAACTGCATCAGAGAGCGTGCACTTCTCTTTCCTCTTTGGTAGCTATTTGCAGAAACACCCCAATTCGGTTTGGCACCACTATTTGTTTAAACAAATAGAATGTTGTGTTCCCTAGGCGTTGACAAAGTATAACACATGTCTGCACATGCGTTAAACTTCTGCATTCCCACGTGGTCTTGTAAGGTCACTTGTCAGCCGCCGATGCGTGTCCTTTTCTGTTCAACTTTGTCTTTGACTTCTGTTGAATAGTACGATTGATGTAGACCACTCAGGAAACCACTATGCTTGTAATGGAGCATAGGTGTCTTGTGTAGTAAGCTGCATTCCAACTATGCTGGTTCTTCATTGCCGAGTCACTTGATATTCTTGAATTGCTGAGTACACATCCTGTGCTTAATTGAAGAATACTGTCTACCTTGTGCTGGTAAACTAGGCAGCAAACTAAACACTCGACACAGCAATATCTGCTGTCTATACATAAACAAACTTGTGCTGGCTGCACGTAATATTTTAGTGCAAATAAATTACAGTTTTGTCATAATTAAATCCTTAATTATTTTTGGGACTCAACAATCTCCCCCTATTTGATGATGACAAAACTTATGACATAAAGATAAAACACTAAAGCCAGCACTAAGGGACCTAATGAAAAATAGGCAGTAAATTTATCCCTTTTAGGTTTGTTTTTGGGATCTTTTACTGAGTTATCTATATCTTATAAATTGATATAATTTTCATGATAAACTCATTTCATTTTCATTATAGCAGAGTATATACAAACATATACAGAACAATATAATGAAAAATGAAGTAACAAAAGATACAATTAAATCACTAGAAGGCTATATGTCTTTATCTTTGTCTTTCTCTTGTTCAACATCAAATAGTTCTTCTTCTTTTACTTTGAGGGCTGCCCAGGCTTCAGGAAATAAGTAAGGCTCTTCAGCAGGATCGAATACTGGAATCTGAGGGGGTAGAATGATGGGATCTCTTCTGTGTGGGCCATCACCAGTAGATTTCTTTCCTTTAGGCTTTTGAGAGAGAACTTCTTCTACATTCACTACTGGTGCATTCCCATACTTTACTGCTTTGTTGAAAATCTCTTGAAGTTCAGGTTTCAGTGTATCTTTAATACCACTTTTATCTTTGCCAATAAAGTACTGTAGTATCTCCATCCATTCACTGAATCCTAAGGTTCTTAGTTTAGTGTAGTCTATCCTCTCCTGAAAATTACCTTTCTTGCTGATAGAGAAATCCCTTTTTGTGCCTTTGCGCACCTTGATGATCTTACTAGTATTTGATCTTCTGGTTAGCACATCACCATATTTGCTCCTATAGTAATGATCAGATAACTCTATTGTTCGTTCAGTTTCTATAGGGGCAGCAGCAGGTGCTTTCTCAGAAGCTTCTAGTTCATCGAATGCCTTGTCCTGTTCCTTAACAATGGCTTTGGCTAACTTGAGGTATTCAGCCTCTTGTTTTCTATCAGCAGCCAACTTAGCTTCTTCTTCCTGAAGCCTCAGCCTCTCAGCATATTCGGTATCAGCATCCTCCTTTCTTTGCTTTTCAAGTTGAACACTCAAAAGATAATCATTGGCAGTAATGTTGAGGGATTTTGCTGTAGCAATCAACTGTCTGCCTTCATCAGTAGTCATGGCATCACAATATTGCTTTAGATCCATGTAAAGTTGTTGAGCCTCATAAAAGAGAGCTTTCTCTGCATCAGTATGTAGCCTTTGACCACTATTGTATAGATACACACCAACGTCAATGCCGAATTCCAAAGAATTGATGTAGAATTACTATCCTTTCAGGTATAGCTGCTGGTCTTTGTTCAAGCAGTTCTGGAATAGTGATCTCCAGCGTGTAAGCCTCTATTTCGTCTGGATTCATCTTTCTTAAGTCTGGCTCACCCTGTACAACTGGATCATCTTCTCAAGTTGTGTGTTTATCATGACGTTTTGGGGAAGATGGAGGATATATACGTGATTCTGCTGTGCCAGAAGAACCCAGTGAATAAAAATCAACACTTTCATACAGTGTCCTATCAAAGTAAGTAAGAGTCCGGGCAGGAATAGGTGATTGAATAAACGTTGAACTCCCTCTGCCCTAGACTATGAAATCATTGGCAGTAATGTTGAACACTTTCTTTGCTTTTCAAGTTGAACACTCAAAAGATAATCATTGGCAGTAATGTTCAGGGATTTTGCTGTAGCAATCAACTGTCTGCCTTCATCAGTAGTCATGGCATCACAGTATTGCTTTAGATCCATGTAAAGTTGTTGAGCCTCATAAAAGAGAGCTTTCTCTGCATCAGTATGTAGCCTTTGACCACTATTGTATAGATACACACCAACGCCAATGCCGAATTCCAAAGCATTGATGTAGAATTTCTGATCAAGTGGATGGTACATCATTCTGATTTGGCGTATCCTTTCAGGTATAGCTGCTGGTCTTTGTTCAAGCAGTTCTGGAATAGTGATCTCCAGCCTGTAAGCCTCTATTTCGTCTGGATTCATCTTTCTTAAGTCTGGCACACCCTGTACAACTGGATCATCTTCTCAAGTAGTGTGTTTATCATGACGTTTTGGGGAAGATGGAGGATATATACGTCATTCTGCTGTGCCAGAAGAACCCAGTGAATAAAAATCAACACTTTCATACAGTGTCCTGTCAAAGTAAGTAAGAGTCCGGGCAGGAATAGGTGATTGAATAAACGTTGAACTCCCTCTGCCCCAGACTATGAAATCAACAGCATCAACAGAATCAGCATCTTTATTAACACCCAGCTCAACCACCTTAGCTGGGTCTTCATCATTTGTTACACCCAGTCGCACACTTCTGGATGGGTCTTCATTCACAGCACTCATTGCTGTATCTTCAGTACCAGCTACTAATTAGTATCAGCTGGTACAACTACCACAGTATCTTCATCAGCTGCCTCAAATAAGGGCTCTTTCCTTAGGGACTGATTGTCCATAGGGACATATTTTACCCTTTGTTTATCGATTGGAATGGGTTCGGCTGATGGTTCTTGTGTTGATATTGGTTCTTGTGGAGGCAGATAGGGAGTAATAGTAAGTTACTCCCCCTGAACATCATCATCATCATCATCATCATCATCATCAAGGTTGATGGTTTCTGCTGCTGTTGTGGTGCATCTGGCTGAGCAGAAGATGCTGGTAGAGAGGATTGGCTGGTTTCAAACATAGCATCCAGCCATTTCATTAACACGTCAGCTCTAACTCCTCCTGACTCAGTAGATTGCAAATAATCTTGCATCTCTTCAGGTGTCATTCTTTTAATCCTATCTGCTCGCTTAGCATACAACTTTGCCTTCTTTTTGTCATATTTCACCATGAACTTAGCATTTCGTTTTCGAGCATCTCTTTTGTATTTATTTATGCTGAGCAGTTCATCATGAATATCCATCTTTTCAGGGTCTAGGCTTCTTCTATGTTCAATTCTATGTCATTTACAAGCAGCATAGGCCTCCCATTTAGCATTAAAGGCATCATTCAATTCCTGCTGTCTCTTTTGATGTCTCTCTATTTTTCTCTTCATTTTTCTTTCAATAGTTTGAGAAACAACAAAAGATTCAGCAACAGTCAGTTCAGAAACATCACTGGGCTTACTGGCAGAACCAATATCATCCACAGATGTGGCAGACACACTGGGTTGAGATTCACCAGCAGTCTTTACACCTGCTTCAGTATGAGCATTGCTGGGCTTAGTGCCAACCCCTTGATCAGTACCATCACCACCATCATCACCATCTCTCCTTTGCAGCTTTGGAGCCTTCTCATGCTCATGCTCCTCCTCAGTTTGTTTTCTCTTTTTATGCTTTTTAGATTTCTTCTCCCCCTTTTTGTCATCAGCAGGGGCAGAAGGATGGTCTGGGGAAACTTGTGCATCAAGGTCACTATCTGACTCAGGAACTGAATAGGCAAAGTTGTTCCAGTCAGCAACAGCAGGAGATAGATGGGCACCAGGATCCACGCCATATTGTCTGAGGCATAGGTTTGAAGTACGAACTTCATTCCTTGCAACACCCATGGTCATTTGCGTTGGCCCTTACATCAGCTTGAAGAGCATCCATGCGTTGCATTACCTTTGAGACAACCCGTCCGAATCCATAAGGACGAATACAATAACATATGATTACATTACGAGGTATTTGACCTCTATATGATACATTTTACAAACATTGCATTCATTTTAAAAGACAAACTTTCATTACATCGAAAGTTGATAGGCATGCATACCATTTCATAATATCCAACTATAAATGACCTAATCTGTCATTTGCTTAATCATAATCTTTAATGAACTTAACAACTTGAATGCAACATCTTTTGAAATATGCCATGAATGACTCCAAGTAATATCTTTAAGATGGGCAAATGCACAGCGGGAGATTTCTTTCAATCCTGAGAATAAACATGCTTTAAAGTGTCAACCAAAAGGTTGGTGAGTTCATTAGTTTATCATCAATATTCATTTCCATCATTTTTAATAGACCACAAGATTTCATATTTTCATTTCTCATAAACATCATGCATGCATATAGCCATCTACATAAAAATCATTCATATGGATTGAACACCTGGTAACCGACATTAACCATAATGCATAGAATATCCCCACAGACATTTCGTCGATATAATAATAATCTCGAAGTACTAAAGCCATCCATAGACATAAATGGGGGCTGTTAGGCCCAATAGATCTATCTTTAGGTTTCGCGTCAATTAGGGGCCATTTCCCTAATTCTTAGGTTACCAACTTGAAGGGCGATATTCGATTTCGATAATCCAACCATAGAATGTAATTTCGATTACTTGTGTCTATTTCGTATAATATTTATAAAAGCAGCGCATGTATTCTCAGTCCCAAAAATATATATTGCAAAAGCATTTAAAAAGGGAGTAAATGAAACTCACAATATTGTAATTTGTAGTAAAAATACATATGACGACATTGAACAATGCAAGGTTGGTCTTGGATTTACGAACATATATATATATATATATATATATATATATATATATATATATATATATATATATATATATATATATATATATATATAATGGTCAATATCTGTTTAACAATTAAGGTCAAGTCATAATGTACCACAATCCTAATGCTCGAGACCGATATGCAAAAGTTAACAGAAATCAGTTTGACCCAAAATGACTTTCAAAATTTATACATGTTTATTATATAGTCATTTTATATAAATATATTTATCAGATTCTATTAGAGTAAATAATACAAGTCATATATTAATAAATAAAAATTTATATTAAAATTTTATATATGATAGAAATATATAATTTATATATCTCAAGTAATAAAATTTATATAATTCATTTAAAATCATAAATATGTAATGGTATGTATTATTAATGTAATTATATTACGTGTGGTAAAAATATCTTTGTATCACATTTTTATTTGATAAAATAATAATAATAATAATAATAATGAGTAAAAGTTGTATTATTTTGTAATAATAATAATGATAATATTAATAAAGATAATGTTATTAAAAGTGTTTAATATAAATAACAAAATTAATAGTAATGATATTAATAATACTAATAAAATTGATAATAACGATAATTTTAAATAAAACGGTAGTTTTAGATTCTATACTTTTAAATATACTATATTCTTAATAAAAATGATAATTCTTAATAATAATAATAATAATAATAATAATTTTTAATAGAATGATAGTTTTAATAAAAAAAAGATAAATTTTAAATGATAAATGATAGTATCGATACTTTAATATTAAAAATAATAATATAATTTATCTTAATAATAATATTTACTATATATAATAATTATCATAATAAAAATAGTAATAATAATATTTTATAAAAATAATTCTATCAAAATGATAATTTTTAATAATAATTCTAATATGATAATAATGATAATATTTTATAATAAAAATGATATTTCTGTTAGAAATGATAATTTTAATAAAAGTGATAATTTTTAATATTAATGATACTTTTAATAATAATAATAATGATAAAAATAATAAAATGATAGTTTTTATAAAAATGTCACTTTTTAATAATAACGATAATTTCAGCAATAATATCAACAATAATAATAATAATAATAATAATAATAATAATAATAATAATAATAATAATAATAACCTTAGTGATAATAACGATAATGATAATAATAATAATAAATTATAGATAATAATAATGACGACGATAATAATAATAAT